>NW_006284938.1:0-1018 GCF_000327345.1 Myotis davidii
CTTGGTTCTTACACGTATTGTTGAATTTGTCTTTCATTCTTTTCATCTACCTTATGAACATTTCTCTTAATTCTTTCTCTGACAAGTTGCTTGCCTCCATTGCCTCCATTTCATTTACTTCCTTTTCCGTTCATGCCTGTTTTTCTTTCATATGTGGGCTGTTTCTTTGTCTTCCATGATCTCTCTTCTTCAGGTGTTTGGTTATGTAGTTCTTTCTCTGCTGTGTTGATTTAAAGGCACAAAATACAACACAACAAGGCACAACACACAAGACACTGAACACAAATGTATTCACGATACTAATAATCCCAAATAATGGTGACCACTAGAGCAAAGAGAATTAGGGTATAAGGAAGAAAGAAGAGAAAAAGAAAAAAGTGAAAAAGAAAAAACGGAGTGCAAAAATGAAATTGGGAAAAGGAAAAAAAAGTAAGAAAGAAAGAAAAGAGAATGAAATAGAAGAGAGGAAGAAACTATTTATACGGGGAGAAAACTCCAATAGAACAGCCACTAATCCCAACTAATTCCAGCAACAGATACCTAGAGATGAATGCAAACCACAAACAACAACTAATATCAGGCGAGGTGAGGGAAAACTGAAGCAAAAAATAACCAGAAAAAAAACAACAACAAGAAAATAAAAAGAAAATGTTGAAACAATCTTACAAACAAGCATAAAAAACGCAATATAATCAACAATCAAGCAAACAACAACAAAACAACAGAGAGAGAAAAATTGAATAGTGAAGAAAGAGAAGAGAGAGGTGTATATGGACATAGAGCATAAGATTGGAAATTAGACATATAAGTAGGGTGAAATTTTAACATGGGCTGGAAAGAAGGAATAGGGAAAATCTAAAGCAGGAATAGGGTAAGAGAAACAGAACAACAAAAGGAGAAAAGTGAGGAAGAGAGTTTTGCCATAAAGGTAAAGTTGAGATAGAGTAAAATGATGCTAAAGGAAAGATGAAAATAGAATGTAGAACACTAATCCCAAAATAAAATAAAGAGAAAATAA
>NW_006284938.1:1206-18914 GCF_000327345.1 Myotis davidii
CCCCTCTGATCCCAGGTTCCACATAAACAACTTTCCCATGCAGTCTCTGTGAGTGAGCCCAATTGGGCGATCCTATGTATTGCATTTAATAATCAAAAGCAAAGATTTAAGGAGAAAAAAAAAGAGCCAGAGTAAGTGCACAAGCTCACAACCCTCACCATCCAGCTCTGTGCGCAATTCTCCCAAAGTCTCTTCTGCATGTCCTCTCTCCCCTGGCACTAAGCAGCTGGCACACTGGCAAAATCCGAGGCTGCCTTTTTGCACCCAGTCCAGCTATGGGCTGATTTTTAGAGTTCCCTTCTGCCAGCAGCCCTGTGGGACCCCTTCCACACTCATGGATCACGCTGGCCCCAAGGGCCGCGGACTTTGTGGGGTGAAGAATTCCCCGTGCTCATTCCTCTCTCCAACCTGAATTATAAACCACACCTTTATGTAGGTGAAATCTGACCTTTCCGTGAGGAGGAGCAGGGCTCGTCTGAGTTCACGTATTCATGCTGCTTGATATCCGGTGTTCCTGGGTTCGTAGTTAGTCCCTGGGTGCCATGGTTGAAGGGTCTCTGGATTTATATGCTTCCAATATCAGCCACTCAAGGTGGCATGGTCCCCGTGGCTGAGCCAGCCACTCCAGGAGAGATTTCACCAGCAGTGGAGGCTGCCTGGTTAGGGGAGCCCGATCTGGCAGTCTCTCCAACAGTCCCCTTTCTCCCAGAGTCCTCTGCCTTTCCCAGCTGCAAACTGTCTCCCAGCTGAATCTCCTCTGCCAATTCAGGTTGGATGTTACTCGTTTCAACTGCTCACCCTATCTGCTCCGGGACAAGGCATGGGAAACATCCGTCTATACCACCACCATTTTGTCTCTCAAAGATAATTTTTAACAATGATAACCATTGGCTGAGTTTGTATTATAAGGAGGATACCATGCTGAGTTTTGAGTATTTAAGTAATATATAACCTCAAGTCTCTTATTAAGATCAAGTTGATGAGAAGATTTACATGTCTAGGAAATAATAAATACATCTAGTATACAGGACTCTTACAGTGTAATATAAGGAAATAAAGGTAAAGAGGTAGTTTTGGGCCACATTGTACAGAGTCCTGTTACACTAAGAGTTCTTACACTTTATTCAATATATTAGCTAGTGGAAAGTTGTTAAGAAGGGATGAATGTGAATGCTTAACTTCCATGATTTAATACAAGGGTTCAAAGCATCAAGGGGTTGTGCCTCCCTTGCTTATTACTGTCAGCCCAGAGCCCAACACAACAGTACTTAGCACACAGTATGTACTCAATATATGTTTGTTGGCTAACTGCCTATATTTAAAATGCTCTTAGGAAGATGAGTCTGGCTGTTTTTGATAGCATATATTGAGTGACTATAACAGCCGTGGCAAACTACGGTCCACGGGCCATATCCGGCCTGTTTGAAATGAATAAAACTAAAAAAAAAAGAGGCCGTATCCTTTTATGTAATGATGTTTACTTTGAATTTATATTAGTTCACACAAACACTCCATCCATGCTTTTGTTCTGGCCCTCTGGTCCAGTTTAAGAACCCATTGTGGCCCTCGAGTCAAAAAGTTTGCCCACCCCTGGACTAGAACCAGGAAAACCAGTTTGGCTGCTCTTGTGTAAAGTATTGAAGACCTGGACTTTAGTGGGATTATTGGAAATAGAATGAGGAAATGATTGCAAAGAAGAAATGGATAGTATTTTATGGCTGCATAGGTTAATGGCCAAAGGAAATGGAGGAAACAGGGGGTAACAGCAAAGGTTTTTGAGAGGGTAACAGAAAAGCACTCTTGGAAACAATAGAGAGGAAGCTAATTTTTGAAGAAAACTTATGAGTATGGACTTTAAAATTGCAAAGACATAGTTTTGTACACTAGTCCAGAAGTTTTCAACTAACCTTCAATAAACTGGTCATGGAGATAATAGGTAACTTATTTTGTCTGTTCTCCTGCCATAAATTGGTTATGTCTAAGCCATCAGTTTTAAGAGTGGTCTGATGCCCAGGTCATAGCATTTTCCACACACATGGAAGTAAGCAGAAAGGCCACTTTGCCTTCCAAGATTGAAAGTTTTAAAATATGCAATAAACTAATTAATTAGATGACAGTGAAAGTGACTCCCACACCAATTTAATAATAATAATAATAATAATAATAATAAAGTTACACAGGATATTTAAATACTATCTTTTGTAATTCAGTACTGTAATTTCTAGGTCTATTTCCATTAACTAGCATAATAAGAAAAAAAAAACTATGTATGTCCTTACAGACAACAAGCAGTTGAATAGTGTTTAAAAATGGATAATACAAAGATAATAACAATTTGCTAAGTCAATAAGTCACAACTTTGATTATGCAAAAAATCAAGTGGAATGTAGTGAATTTGCGGTCAACTATTCAAACAAGTCATCAGGCGGAAAATAAGAAAAGTGACAAAGAGCTAAATATGCATGAAACTGCTATTGAAGTTTAATAAAAAAATGGGGCTCTTGTCAGCTAGCTGAGTACTTAACAATGTTAACACCACTACAAACAAGTTGTAGTTTATTGCTTCAGTTTCCAGTGTACTGGTGAGAGAATTAACAAGACATGCATTAAAACCTTTGATTTCAATCAAATTAGGTGCCTAAGAGGGTGATGAAAAAATACTTGTTCTCTAAAGGAATACAAGGCTATCAGGCTCTTGTTACATTCTGCATTAGATCATTGGAAGAATTAATGATTTAACAGTTACACTGTAAGGTAACGCTTACTCCCTTTTGTAGAAGATCTGTTATGTAGTAGGTGATTTAATGGAATAATATGCAGAGTTAGGAATCACAGGAAACTGAATATCTGTATATAAATTCAGAAAGATGGGTTAAGTAACAGAGCCTTTGTGAATATCACTATTTAGAATGTAAAGTACTATCAAAGTAGACTTTTGGAAGGTGAACTTATGTAGTTTTTCAACAGATTTAATGGAAGATCTCCAAGCATGTAAATGACTAATTTGGAATCTCTTGGTCAAATGGAAACTTTCTTCTTCAGGAGCTTTCTCAGCACAGTATAGATGATAATTGTCACTGTTATGCTGAAGCATGTTCCTTTAGTGGTTTGTAAACCAGGAAGAGAAAAAGGTTTGACTCATTACAAAATAGAGCACTCATATGGTCTCATCAGAAAAGAGTATATGAGATCCAAGATGGCTGCTGATGGGACTGCAGGCTGCTAGATAGTGTGAGAGTGAGAGAATGAAAGGAGAGTGTGTGGACGTGCAGGGAGTGTCAGTATTTGTGAGTGAGGGACACCTATACCCCAAAGGATTACTGGGGAATGGGGAACTGACCCCCTGTGACCGGGCAGCCCCTATTTCAGCTGAAATCTCTCCCAGAGTGCCTGGCTCTTCCGCAGAGGCTGCACCATCTTGAAGGGGAGAAAGCTGTGATCTGAGACTGACTGTGATCATAATTCCAGCCTTACATTCAACCGGGGATATCTCAGAAGCCTCCGGGGACCTTACAACCACAATGCCCAGGGATCAGTTACCTCAGATGTGAATCCATGATTTCCAGAACTCCCACCTTCCTGACCATAGGCACCTGGGAGGTCTGCTCACGGGGAGACAACCACGCAAATTTGAGGAAAGACCCTGCACCTTCTCACAGAGCAGCAGGAACAGCAGAATCAAATAGCACCCGCCCAACACTGGCAAATTAAGCACAGCTGGCATTACCTAAAGGAAGTCAACAGAGGTGAGAGAAAGCTACATAATCAGAAACCCTGAGAGGAGAGATCATGGGAAGACAAAGAAACAGCCCACATATGAAAGAAAAGAAGGAATCACCAGAAAAGAAAGTAAATGAAATGGAGGCAAGAAATATGACTGAGAATGAATTCAGAGCAATGGTTATAGGGTCGCTGAAAAGGATGGAAGAAAAATTCAACAATATGTGTAAGAACCAAGAGGAAATGAAGAAGAACCAAGAAGAAATGAAAAATGACATAGTGGCAATAAAGAAGTCAATATAAAGCATCAACAGTAGACTAGAAGAAGCAGAGGACTGCATAAGTGAGCTAGAAGACAAGGTAGGAAAAAATACCCAAGCAGAACAGCATCTAGGAAAAAAAAACTTAAAAAACAGGAGAGCCTAAGGGAACTTTGGGACAACATTGAACAAAACAACATCTGCATAATAGGGGTGCCAGAAGGAGAAGAAACTGATCAAGGAATAGAAAACCTGTTTGAAGAAATAATGACAGAAAACTTCCCTGATATATGGGAAAAAAACAAACAAACTCATATAAATCCAAGAATCTCACAGAGTCCCAAACAAAATGAACCCCAAAAGATCAACACGAAGACACAGTATAATTAAATTGACAAATACCAATGACAAATAAGAATCTTAAAAGTGACCAGAGAGAGACAGAAAGTTACCTACAAAGGATCCCCCATCAGACTAGCAACTGATTTCTCAACAGAAACACATCAGGCCAGAAAGGAATGGAAAGAAATATACAAAGTCATGCAAAGCAAGGGTCTGAATCCAAGAATACTGAACCCAGCAAGGTTATCAATAAAAATTGAGGGTGAAATCAGGAGCTTCACAAACAAAAAAGGAGTAAGGGAGTTTATTACCACCAAATCAGCAGTGCAAGAAATGGTAAAGGGTCTGCTATAAAAAGAAAAAAAATAGTAAGGGAAGAAGGAACACAAACATAAAGAATAAAAATGGCGACAAACAAGTACCTGTAAATAATAACTTTAAATGTAAATGGATTAAATGCCCCAATTAAAAAAAAAACATAAGGTAGTGGAATGGATAACAAAACATGACCCATATATCTTCTGTTTACAGGAGACTCACCTTAGAACAAAGGACTCACACCGACTGATGAAGTGATGGAAAAAGGTTTTTCAGGCGAAAGGAAATTAAAAAAAAGCTGAGGTAGCAATACTTATATCCAACAAATTAGACCTCAAAGTGAAGGCCATAACAAGAGATAAGGAAGGCCACTTCATTAGACTAAAGGGAGCAATTCAACAAGAAGATATAACTCTGGTAAACATATATGCACCCAATACAGGAGCACCCAAATACATAAAAAAAACTTCTGGAGAATATGAAGGGAGAGATTGACAGCAATACTGTCATAGTAGGGGACTTTAATACCCTACTAACACCACTGGACAAATCCTTAAAACAATCAGCAAAGAAACAGCAATCCTAAATGACTCACTAGATCAGATGTAATTAATTGATATCTTCAGAGCATTCCACTCCAAATGCCACAGAATATACATTCTTCTCAAGTGCACATGGGTCATTTTGAAAGATAGACTACATATTGGGGCATAGGCAAAGTCTATTCAAATTCAAGAAGATAGAAATCATATCAAGCATCTTCTCAGATCACAATGGCATTAAATTAGAAATAAACAACAATAAAAACACTCAAAAACATTCAAATACCTGGAGGCTCAATAGCATGCTTTTAAACAATGATTGGGTTATCAAAGAGATCAAAGAAGAAATAAAAAGCATCTTGGCAAAAAATGACAATGAAAACCCAACAATCTAAAGTCTATGGGACACAGAAAAAGCAGTCTTGAGAGGGAAGTTCATAGCTCCACAGACCTATCTCAAAAAAACAAGAAATAGAGTAACAAATTATCTCACCCTACAACTCAGAGTTAGAAAGTGAGCAAAAAGAAAATCCCAGCATAAGCAGAAGGAAGGAAATAATAAAGGTCAGAGTGGAGATAAATGACATAGAGACAAAAATACAATACAAAAGATCAGCAAAACCAAGAGCGGGTTCTTTGAAAGGATAAACAAGATTGATGAACCTCTAGCCAGGTTCACCAATAAGCAAAGAGAGAGGACCCAAATAAGCCAAATCAGAAATGAAAGTGGAAAAGTAACAACCAATCCCACAGAAATACAAATGATTATGAAAAAATAATATGCACAACTTTATTCCAACAAAATGGACAAACTAGATGAAATGGACATATTCTTAGAAAAATACAAGCTACAAAAACTCAATCAAGAAGAATAAAAAAACCTGAATAGGCCAATAACTACTGAAGAAATTGAAGCAGGCTTAAAAAAATCTTCAAGCAAACCAAAACCCTGGTCTTGATGGCTTTATAGGGGAGTTCTACCAAGCATTCAAAGAAGAATTAAAACCTATCATCTTCAGACTATTTCAAAAAATTAAAGAGGAAAGCGCACTTCCAACCTCTTTCTATGAAGCCAGAATTACCCTAATTTCAAAACTAAATAAAGGCACCACAAAATAGAGAACTACAGGCCAATATCCTTGATGAACATAGATGCTAAAATCCTCAACAAAATTCTGGCAAATCGAATTCAGCATTACATTAGAAAAATCATACACCATCACCAAGTTGGATTTATTCTGGGGATGCAAGGATGGTTCAATATCTGCAAATCAATAAATGTGATACATCACATAAACACATTGAGACAAAGACCACATAATCATATTAATCAATGCAGAAATAGTATTTGACAAAATCCAACACCCTTTCTGGATAAAAGCTCTCAACAAAGTGGGAATCGACGGATCATACCAAACATAATAAAAGCCTTATACAACAAACCTACAGCCAACATCATACTCAATGGGTAAAAGTTAAACTCATTTCACCTAAGAATGGGAACAAGACAGGGAAGCCCACTTTCACCACTTCTGTTCGATATAGTACTGGAAGTGCTCCCATAGCAATCGGACATGAAGAAGAAATAAAAGGCATCCAAATTGGAAAAGAAGTAAAACTGTCATTATTCACAGGTCACATGAGGCTATACATAGAAAACCAAAGATTCCATCAAAAAACTAATGGACCTAATAAGTGAATTTGGATAAGTAACAGGATACAAAATTAACACCAAGAAATCTATATCCTTTTTATACACTAACTACAGGCCTGATGCATGAAATTTATGCAAAGGTCTTGGCCCTCACGGTCCTGGCTTTATCCAGAAGGACTTCCAGAAGGTCGTTCAGCTGTCTGGTCTAATTAGCATATTATGTTTTATTATTATAGATAATGAACTCACAGAAAGAGAATTGAAAAAAAAAACACAACAATTCCATTTACCATTACACCAAAAAATTAAGTTACCTAGGAATAAACTTAACTAAAGAGGTAAAAGACCTGTAGTTGGAAAACTACATGACATTGAAAAAAGAGAGGAAGACATGAACAAATGGAAGAATATACCTTGTTCATGAATTGGGAGAATCAACATCATTAAAATGTCCATACTATCCAAAGGAATCTATAAATTCAACACAAATACCCATTAAAATACCAAAAGCATTCTTCAAAGACCTAGAACAAACTCTCGAAAAATTCATATGGAATAGAAAAAGACCCTGAATAGCTGCAGCAATCCTGAGAAAGAACAAAGTAGGAGGGATCTCAATACCAGAATACCAGATACCAAGCTTATTACAAAGCCACTGTTCTCAAAACTGCCTGGAACTGGCATAAGAACAGACAGATAGACCAGTCGAACAGAACAGAGATCCCAGAAATCCACCCAAGCCATTATACTCAACTAATATTTGACAAAGGAGGCAAGAGCATACAATGGAGTCAAAACAGCCTCTTTAATAAATGGTGCTGGAAAATTTGGTCAGATACATGCAAAAAAATGAAACTAGATCACCAACTTACACCATCCACAAAAACAAACTCAAAATGGCTAACGGACTTAAGTGTGAGATGGAAAACCATAAAATCTTACAAGACTCCATAGGCAGCAATATAGCAGACATATGTTGTAGTAGTATCTTTACAGACACAGCTCCTAGGACAATTAAATATATTAGCTTTACCCTCTTGATTGAAACATGCAAGATGAGTAAATTCTATGAATCAACAATTTTCAAGACACTGTTCATCAGGCAAGGAAGGACACTGATCTCATTCAGATGTAATAAAGCTAAGATTTGGAAACAGCCGAGTGCCCATCAGCAGATGAGTGGATTAAAAAACTGTGGTACATCTACACAATGGAATACTACTCTGCTGTAAAAAAGAATAAATTATTACCATTTGCAACAACATGGATGGAACTGGAGAGCATTATGCTAAGTGAAATAAGCCAGTCAATGAAAGATAAATATCACATGATCTCACTCATTCATGGATAATAAAGAACATTATAAACTGATGAACAAAAATAAATAACAGTGGCAGAGCAGTATTGAACAGACTGTCAAACTAAAGAGGGAAGGTTCGGGAAGGTTGACTGGAGGGGTGGGGATAACAGATCAACCAAAGGACTTGTATGCATGCATATAAGCATAACCAATGGATGTGTGATACTGGGGATAGGGGAGACCGGGGGAAGGTCAGTGGGAAAAAAAGGTACTTATATACTTCTCCTTGTAATACTTTAAGCAATAAAATAAAACTTAAAAAAAAGAAAAAAAGAGGTATATGATCAAGAGTTGAGAATAATAAACTGATTGATGAGGGATGAAGTTGTTGCTGAGCAAGTATAGCTTCAGCATCTTCAGTGAAAATATTCTTATTGTGCCCTCAAATCAACTGAATATCACCTAACCATGGTATATGTAGAAGAAAAAAAAACCCCACCAGATTATGTTTGTCCAAATAATTTCCCCTTATAGAATATGGGAGGCCTCTCTTAATTTGCAAATTTATATTTTCTCCAAAAGGTTTATGTGGTTTGATTCTTCTATAGGACTCAGTTACAGATTCATCGAATCATGAATTCTTAAACCTTAAAGGTTAGTGGTTTAAAATGTTTAGCAGAAGAATTCTTTGTAAAACAGAGTCATATGTGAAAGCCCATTATATATATGGATTAGAGCAGAGTTGCCTTAGGAAAAATGGGGAAGGAAACTGGACCCATTAGCTGTTCCTCCAATTGTTCAACAACCGCAGCCAAGACATTTTAGTGGAGCCCTAATATAGCAGGTGTGATTAGAAAACACATCAGTTTCATAGCTTATATGACTAAGGCTCAGACAAGTGAAAAGACTTAGCCAATGTCATACAACCAACGACTCTGAGGTAGCATTTGGCACCAGGCCTTCTAGGTTGGGCTAGAATTAAAATATTAACAGTCCACCTGCTGGGTGGTGAAAAAGTGAATTATTACTTCAGGCCTCTCAAGCTATCACTTTGTGGTAACTTTCAGAAATAATTAACAGAAAGAGGAACATTGCATTAATTTCTGTCCATTAAACAGATGATTTAGGAGTAAAAGGCAAACAGCTTTTGTCTAGTGCTTTGTTGCTGTAAATTCTGTGGAGGAAAGAAAGGAAAAGGTTAGTTACAGTCATTAGGAAGGCTTCCTACAAAAGCTGAAGTTGCTTGGGAAATTACAGAACCATTGAGTAGACTACATCAAGTATAAAAGGGAGATATAATAGAAAAGTAGTTATGCACCTAATTCCTGAAATGTAGTATTATATCCATACTGAGAGGTAATCACTCTTGTCATTACTAAACTCTACAATCGCTCAGTCTAGCATGATAGATGGCTTCAAGCTCAATCCCTACACAGGCGGGTCTTATTTCAGAACCCCAGGCTCTTATGGCTCAGCTGGGGTCCAGGCAGAGGAGAGAAATAGCCACTCTGGCATTTTTTCGCTGACCTTTCTGCATTGGTTATAGCCCTACTTAATTGAAATAAATGATTTTTTCATTAGTGCTTTATGGAGCCATTCAAAATTATCATCTTTCCTGTGTGAGAATTAGTTTAATATGATGCACTATGATTACCTCTAATTGGATTTAATTTAGATTGAAATGTTTGAGATCCTATAATGGATAGGGCTCCATTGCAGTGTGTGTTTGTGTGTGTGTGTGTGTGTGTGTGTGTGTGTGTGTGTTTTCAAATTTCAGGAGATTGAGTTTTCTTGCTATTGATTGGTGTGATTGTACGTTACTAAACGCTGGGCTGGCAAAACACCCTGAATTTTATTTTACTCCAAAGATATTTTGTCCATTTTGAAAGTGGTAGTTAGAGAACATAGAGTGTACTAAAATTTTATCTTGGGAAGGAACATAACAGAACTATGTGCTTTTCTTCTATCCTTTCTCCCACTTTAACCCCTGGAGGTCCATTGCAACTTTCACAGGAAAAGGCATTTTTGTATCTACACATCTCTCTAAAGCTCTTGAGGTTTGGTTGGCCATCTCTTGGGTGGTTACTGAAAAACCCACTTTACCAGGTGAACTGGTAAATGGCATAAAAATTTAATTGGGGGAATAGACTTGGGAAAAATAGTCTGGGGCTATAAACAATGGATGATATGCTCTTCATTGTGAAATGGGTGGCATTGCATGACTGCCCACTGTTGGCACCTAACAGCAGTGTTTGCTTGCTGCTTGCTTCTATGTCATGAATGGATTTTTGCTTTTGTCTTGCTGCTTCCTTCCTCTATTAGGGCTATAAAATGACTTAATTTTTCCCATTATCAGGTGACTAAAACATTTTGGTGGTTTTCCAAATACATGTTTTTAAAACCATTTTTACAGAGACACCGTGTCTTCAAAACTCAGTATCTCACCAGGTGCCTGGCACTCCAAGCTTGCTATTGGACTGGACTGGCCCCCTTTCTAAGAGGAAGCACTGGTTAAAAGCCTGTTCCCACCTCCATCACATTGGGTCCAAAAGCTGACTGGCCCAGAGGAGCCTTATTTTAGTGATTAGGACTTCAGATGGATTACCCCCAACTTGGGTGTCATGGATGGATTTGGTTATCGCAATGTGCAGTTTTCAAAGCCTGCTATTGAAAATGACAGAAATGAGTATCAGAATTGCTCCCTGTAAAACTGAAAGCATCATGTACTAACCAAACATGCACATGAAGTCAAGAAAGGGCAAGAAGAGCAAATCTGGTTTCAAACCAAACCAGTATAATGCCCCCTTCCTTTGGTTTCTAGCCAGTCTATCCCAGCATTCTGGGAGCTAGAATTAACTTCTTTTGGAATCTATTAAAATGGGTTTCAGAATATTGTAGGATTGAAAAAATCAGGTGTTAAGGGGACATCATTGGGACAGCAGATGAGATGCCAATATTACAACTGAGAATTTGGTCTTTAAATGCTAGAGGGTGCGAGTAAGGTGGAGAGATCAACCAAAGGACTTGTATGCATGCATATAAGCCTAACCAATGGATACAAACACCAGGGGTGTGAGGGCAGGGTGAGGGCATGAGTGGGGGATAGGGGGCCTTAGGGGGATAAGGACACATATGTAATACCTTAATCAATAAAGAAAAAAATATATATGGAAAAAAATGCCAGAAGGGAGAGTTTGAAATTGGTGATTCCTCTTTTATTCTTCAGAGCTAATTCCTCTTAGAAAGAGTTACCCTCAGGGGGAGATGTTGACTGCAACCACACTCTCTACTTTACTATGGGATTTTTATCTCCTCATTTAAGGATAGACAGGAAACATCAAAGGAGATAACTTTGTTGTCAGGAGGGGTGGGTGATTCTCATTCTATATCTAAAGAAAAAGGAAACCCAATTTTCATTTTCTATTGGGAAATGGAATTCATAAAAATCTGAACATCTCTCAACGAGTCTATAAATGCCTCTATTTAGTCTATATCCAAGGGTAAGGTTCAATGTGATGGGTATATTTGGGAACTTACTAGCATCCTAATATATAAAAAACCAGGGGCAGGTCACAACTGAAACTGGATGGACAACCAAACAGCAAGCTGCGTGGGGTGACCAGGCCAGTAGCGGGGGGGGAGGGGGGGGGCGGTGCAGTGAGGGGGGACCAGGCCTGACCAGCAGGGGACAGAGGACACATCAGTGACCTATGAGACAATATCAACGGAGTCAGATATCCTATATAAGAGGTAATATGCAAATTGACTGTCATGCCCTCATACAAGATGGCCACCCCATGTGATTACAAAATGGCCTGCAGGGGAGGGCAGTTAAGGGTGACCAGGTTGGCAGTGGAGGCAGTTGGGGGTGATCAGGATGGCAGAGGGGATGTGGGGGCGACCAGGCCAGCAGGGGGGCAGTAAGGGATGACCAGGCTGGTGGTGGAGGCAGTTAGGGGCAACCAGGCCGGTGGATGGGGGGGGGCAGTTAGGAGTCAGCGGTCCCTGATTGTGAGAGGGATGTCTGACTGCTGGTTTAGGCCTGATCCCCGGGACATCCCCTGAGAGGTCCAGAATTGGAGAGGGTGCAGGCTGGGCTGAGGGGACCCTCCCCCATGCACAAATTTTGTGCACCAGGCCTCTGGTATAATTTAATAATAGCTCCTGAATGAAATCAATGAAGGAAATCCACTGAGCATCTTAATAGTAGAGAGGAATTGGTAGCACAAATAAGCAGCTTCCTGGATGATCAGGACACTTATTCATATAAATCCAATCCAGGATGTGAACTGAGGATTCCCAACTCTTCTTTAGTTGAGGTGCCATATTCTTTTTTTTAAATACCATTCCCTACTAGTCCCATTCCTCTGCATAAAAGTAGCAAATGCCATATAATTATTATATTTCAGATTAAAGTAAACAAATTATTTTTAGGGTAGGAGAATAGAATTTCACAATGTTCCTTAAGATAATTGGAGGCACTCTGAGGTTTCACAAAACCAATATTGGGAAACTGAAAACTCTTCCGTTAAATTTGGTTTAAAGGCTTGGTAACTTTCGAATTCGTAATAAGTATATTTAGAAATCATGAGGACAAACTTCCTTTTGGTTTTTATGAATTTCACCTTTTACCACAACTTTTCCAACACTGTGGACATCTGTTTTGAGGTGGGGGCTGGTAAGTCCCACAGGGAACTTCAGATTCTTACCTATCCTTTTTGGTATAGAAGACATCTTAGCCTTGGAGGGATTTCATAGTCCAGATCTTTAATTAATAACACAAATATTAGAAATCACATTTGGTGATTATGTTCACCTGAATGGACAAAATAAGGAACTATGTGGTATTGGTTGGTTGTTAGTACAGGAGACCAAAGAGAGCATAGCCAATAACCCACCATTTGATTTTGAAAAGGGTTACAGGAAAGTGAAAATAACCAGTGGAAGATGTTATTTTATCATAATCATTATTGCAAAATAATGCACATAGGAAAATTCTAATCAATGGGGTGAAATAAAATGTTAACAGTTTCACCCACCTTTGTCCCTCTCCAGTTCCATTTCAAAGAGAAGCCACTTTTAACTACTTTAAATATTCTGGAAGATATCACCACCATGCTAAATAATATAGCACTCCTTATTGATTCATCAATTTTAGGTAGTGCATATTGACTGTATTTTCTGTTGCTATGATAGATGAAGGAATTTAGCAAACTACACTGATTTCCTCATCTCTTCTTCAACTTCTTGATTTTGTTAATTTTATTATTTAAAAAATTATCTAGTTATTTCATTTTAAAACTTTGAACAATCCATATCCAGTTCTATTTTTTATTTAATCAAATGCTGACACTATTTGTTCTCTACCTATACATAAATGAAGCTAGCACATACATACACACCCCACTTCTCCTCGCCTTCTGCCTCCTGACTGCTATCTGCTGTCATTACTTGTATGTTGTCAAGGCTTATAACTTTTACAATTTATTCTGTAACTACTGAGTTGAACCATATGAAATTATTGTTTTTTCATGTAAAATAACCAAATATAAGCAATTTCCTATGGTTCAGTCTAATACATTTTTGCTATGCTTGTCTATAGCTTGATTCTAAAAATTGAAAACCAATAAACATTCATATATTAAATATATGTATGCTTTTAATGACAGAGCAAGATAGTGTCATTGGATTCATGAAATTTTAAAAATAGCATTAATGACTCCCAAATATAAATCCTCAGTCCTAACCTCTCCCCTGAAGTTCAGACTCAGATATGACTGCCTACTTGATACTCATTCTCTATATATACTATGTTTCTTCCCATACATACGTACATACATTTTCACTTAAAGGAATCACTTTATGGCTTCTCTTTGACATACTCAAATTACCGACACTACTATTCTTGTGCTTTGGGGCCATCCTATATAATAAAAGGGTAATATGCAAACTGACCCTAACAGCAGAAAGACTGGGAATGACTGGTCACTATGACACACACTGACCACCAGGGGGCAGATGCTCAATGCAGGAGCTGCCCTCTAGTGGTCAGTGAGCTCCCACATGGAGGAGCTCTGCTCAGCCACACGCCAGGCTGATGGCTGCCAGTACAGCAGGTGTGGTGGGAGCCGCTTAGGCCCAATCCCCTGGGGAGCAGGCCTCAGCCAGCAGATGGTCATCCCCTGAGGGGTCCCAGATTGTGAGAGGGCACATGCCAGGCTGAAGGACCACCCCCCCACACACACCGAGTGCACAAATTTTTGTGTACCGGGCCTCTAGCTATTAAATAAAATAAATTATTAAAAAAACACCTTAAACACCTTAACCTATCAAAAACAACTCTTAATTTCCAGCATGAAAAACTATCTCTCCATCTCTTCCCAGTACATGGCACCAGTATCCATAATTTGCTCAAATCCAAAACTTAGGAGTCATCTCAGGTTTCTATATGCTTGCACCCCATATTCCACTTTTATATAACATCTCCTATTTCCTCCTCTTCTAAAATATACCCAGAATTGATTGATCATTTCTCAACCCTTATAATAGTTCCACCCTCATTCAAACCTCATCATATCTCATATCACACTTTAATAACAATCTCCTAACTGGAAGCAGTCTCATATATCTCCCATTTACCACATATCTTGATTGCATCATTTTTGCATGGGCTTGATTTACTCTCATGTTATTTTATATTGTAACATGCTGTGTAGGCTAATACCCTAAAAGAAATTGGCTATAACATATGGTCTAGGTGTATAGTAGGCTATACTATCTAGGTTTGTGTAAATGTCCTCTATGATGTTCATACAATAAAGAAATTGCCTAATTCCACATTTCTCAGAACATATCCCCATTGTTAAGTGACACATGACTGAACATGGATGAGGGTGAGAGGACAGCTGGCTATGTTATTCACCTACAGTCCTCTAATATGACCATCCTGATTACTGTCCCACAGCCCATCATTTCTCTTAGTACCTGCTGATCTTGGAGTCTCTCAAGGGTTATGCCAAAGAAAGTATCTCCCACCTCCCTGAGCCTTCTTCCATATATATTGGATGTCATCAGGGACTTTGGTCTTAAGCAATACATTATGCTGCTTCCCAATATATCTTTACTGTGACTTGATTGGATCCTTGCCAGGAAGTGGAGTAAACATGCATGCTCAGGTAGTCATCTGAAACCAGAAGGCTTGAGACTATTTTCCAACTTCAACTACTACAGTTCTTTTCTGACTTCACACTTTATTTAATAAAATGTTTACTGTATCAAACAGCTATACATGATATACTCTTTTTAACATATTGTCCTTAACTTCCAGATACAGATCTTACCACATGCTTACCTTTGTTTCTTTTAGCTGGTATATGGGAATGGAGGTTAAGGAGTGGGAGAAGACTAGTATTTGTGCCCTATATAGGATATATCATTTAATATCTTTAGCAGCCTTATGAGGTGGATAATATCCTTATTTTATAGATGATGAAGCACATGCTTGGAGAATGTAGGAACTAGCTCAATCCCATATGCATTGTCAGTGGCAGACCTGGAACTTGGATCAAAATCTGCTTTACTTCAATTCTGTGTACTTTCTATTACATTAAGCTCCATCCCCACCTCTTTGACAGTGTCCTCTCACATAGAAAAGAGCTTTGATCAGTTTAACTGTAATATTTCTATGCATTCAAAAAAATTAGAATTTCAACATGGTATACATAAGAAGCATTGCAGTATAGGTTTTAAGTGATTATCTAGATTTCTTAGTATTTTATAATACTTTCTTTGTCTATAAAGTGCATTACTTTTCAAACGTTATATAATTTTTCTCAGTGGGGAGGCTGATGCTGTGTGCCTCTGATTTCTACCATAAACTTAATTAATAACCAGTAAATTTCTGCTGAAGAAAGTGGTTGCATTACTATTTTTGGTTGTATATAGTCTGAGTCTGCATTTTTGGCAGCTCCTAATTTTTTTCCAATTAGACAGCATAGAAGAGTGGCTATCCTAAAAGAGCTTGGATGTTCCTGTCCAGCTATAACAGCTGAATCCTACAGGTATAGTAATTCCCCCTCATCCACAGAGTATACATTCCAAGACACCCCACCTCCAGTGAATGCCTGAACCAGCAGATAGTACCAAATTATCTATATACTAGAGGTCCAGTGCACAAAATTCATGCATGGGTAGGGTCCCTAGTGGCTGCTGGCTGCCAGCCGGAGCCTCCCTTCCCTAGCTGCCAGCTGCTGGCTGGGGCCTTCCTTCATTCTGTGATACCCCTTGGTGGTCAGCACATGTCATAGCAAGTGATCAAACTCTTGGTCTCCCAAACTCCTGAGGGGACATTTTGCATATTAGGCTTTTATATATAAAGTACTAGGTTTTTTCCTATACATACATACATTTTCACTTATAGGAAGCACTTTATGGTTTCTCTTTGACATACTCAAATTGTCAACATCACTACTTTTGTGCTTTGGGAACATTATTAAATAAAATAAGGTTGTTGTTTTTTTTTTTTTAACACAAGCACCATGATTGCATGAACAGTCGATATGATAACTGAGATAGCTAAGTAACTAATGGATGGAT
The DNA here is from genome assembly GCF_000327345.1 of Myotis davidii. NCBI lineage: Eukaryota > Metazoa > Chordata > Mammalia > Chiroptera > Vespertilionidae > Myotis > Myotis davidii. The sequence goes on from NW_006284938.1 coordinate 17,938, forward strand.
AATGTTTACAGAGTGAATACATTGTATGAAAGGATGATTTATGTCTCAGACACAACTGAGTGGGGCAGTGTAAGATTTAATCACACTATCCAGAACAGCATACAACTTAAAACTTAGAAATTGTTTATTTCTGGAATTTTCCATTTAATATTTTTGGACTGAGGTTGAGCACAGGAAACTGAAACTGCAGAAATTAAAACTACAATATAGGGAGGGAACTATTGTACTTGCTCAGTTGTGGAGCCGTGGCTTCACCAAATAAGCAAATATCTGAACAGATCAAGATAAGTGTGTTGAAGGACCTCAAGAAAGCAGACTAACTGTAGAAGGGTAGATCCCCAAACCATTGCCACAGGGGGAAGATGGTCACTCTTTCTCTTCATTTTGTAGCCTCTTCTCCATTGACTGCTACCAGTCAACCCTAGTTCTACATGTAAGGATACACAAAACACAGAATGCATGTTACTATTATAAAAGAATTCACTCCTAGCTACTGAAACATGTGTATTTGTATCCTGGTAATGGTGCTTCTGGCCCTCTGTGATCTTCTTTCCCACCCAAGCATTTCTCTCCTTCAATGAATTTGCCCATGTTATTGTATTATTTTTTTTGCCTATGTGCTGCATCAACTTATAAATGTTTATTCAGTTCAGCCTACTTGCCAAACACTACTCATAGAGTCAAGGCTAAGGCTAGGGTGAGGTGGGTAAGGCACTCACTCTAGGCACAAAATTGAGAAGTTGCAAAAAATAAAAATCCAAACAAACCATCCATAACTAAAATTATTACCATCTAAATCCAGTAATTGAAAAAGTAAAAATGAATACAAAAAAATCCACATTGAACAAAATAATAAAATCTACATATATAAGAAGCCAGAAACATGAATACCAGAATGATCCGAACAACCGGTCACTATGACACCCACTGTGGCCAGCGAACCACCTAATTTGGGGGTGGGGCCCCCCAGCCTACCT
>NW_006284938.1:19174-19515 GCF_000327345.1 Myotis davidii
GGTCCCTCCCCAGCTGGCCTGGCCCTGATCAGGCCCCGATCGGGGTGGGCTGGCCATGCAACCTTCCGCCATCTCCTCCTCCCAATAGGCCCGGCCTCAATCTGCCCCGATTGGGGCCAGGCTGGCCGGACCCCACCTGTGCATGAATTCATGCAGTGGGCCTCTAGTGTTAAATAAAGACAGAATCCCAACCGGGCTGGGTTTGGGGGAGGTGAGAGACATAAGTCATACAAGTGCAGAATCAGATCCTGTCAAAATGTTTTTTTGTAATTTGAAACAAGAGAAGGAAATATCCTCAGAATCATTGTTTTGCTTTTAATAACTTTAAACAAGAAATAAGC
>NW_006284938.1:20236-22935 GCF_000327345.1 Myotis davidii
CCTAATTTGGGGGTGGGGCCACCCAGCCTACCTCCCATGGCCCCTCCTCACAGCTGGCCCCACCCCCAATCAGCCCCCACCACACCGATAGGCCTGCAACCCCTCCCCCCAGCCAGCTTCACCCCTGATTGGGGGTAGGGCTGGTCAGTCAACCTCCCCCAGCCCCTCCCCCAGCTGCTGACCCCCAGTTGGCTCCTCAACCCCATCTGGGGGTGGAGCCAGCCCGCCCACTGCCCACAGCCTTTCCCCATGGCTGGCCCTGCCCCCATTTAACCCCCCCCCATCCTAATTGGGGGCCAGGCCCCTGGCCAATCACCCGTGGTCCCTCCCCCCAGCTGGCCTGGCCCTGATCAGGCCCCGATCGGGGTGGGCTGGCCATGCAACCTTCCGCCATCTCCTCCTCCCAATAGGCCCGGCCTCAATCTGCCCCGATTGGGGCCAGGCTGGCCGGACCCCACCTGTGCATGAATTCATGCAGTGGGCCTCTAGTGTTAAATAAAGACAGAATCCCAACCGGGCTGGGTTTGGGGGAGGTGAGAGACATAAGTCATACAAGTGCAGAATCAGATCCTGTCAAAATGTTTTTTTGTAATTTGAAACAAGAGAAGGAAATATCCTCAGAATCATTGTTTTGCTTTTAATAACTTTAAACAAGAAATAAGTATAAAAGTCCTTTCAAAAGATCATAAGTGTGATATAAATATAAAATATGACAATATAACTATTGTCATTTCTTCCCAATAATGACTGCCTCGTTGGATTGACATTTTAAACAAATCTGTTCAATTCTTTGAATTACTAAAAATTTATACTAATTTGATTATTTTTTCTCTAATTCATATAGATAACAATGAAGTGGCATACATATGCCATAATTGTCATTCTAAGAAGAAAATAATGTGATTTGCTATTAGGGAGAATTTGATTCAACTTTCCACCCCTTCTTTCTTTTCTTAATTACCATTTACTTAAATCACAAAACAGAAGGGACCACAGTGTGCAGTTCCTAGTCACAGTTAGGGAGATGCTTTTGCAGTCCCACATTGAGAAAGGATAAGATGGCAATTGCTTTTTATAAGTAATTAGAGGAAATTCTAGATTTTCACACACTCTGTGACTTGGCATCTTGGTAGACCTAAAAGATTTTAATGCTAGTGCTGAAGGATGGTAAAAATCATGTCTTATGATGTAGAAAATGAAAGTTCCTTCCAAAGCTGCATTAATGAGCCTATTTCCTGAAACTTCATTAAGCCAACCATAGATACTGTTCAATTCCAGCCTGTCTTGCAGTTATTAGAAAATGGTGTCAAAGCAGCAGAGATTTAGAATTTACAAGTTAAGATCCAGGGTTCAATTCTGGCTTTTGAACTACCCTGAAGTTATCATCTAATTTAATTAAAGGTATGTGTGGATTTTAACAAACTACCTATCTCTTGTCTTAGAGTGCATAACAAGTAGTCTAGTACAGGAAAATAGATGTGAAGAAATTATGATGATATAAATATAGTGTACTATACAGGTGTTACTAACTCCTAGAGACATTGAATTCCTGTGAATGAACATATTATAGCAGGACTTTTAGACAAGTCTAGCAAATTACAGATTAGAAAATGACAATATAAAAAAGGAACCAAAGCACATGTAAGGAATTTGAAATCAATATTAGATGGGGGAATGTGTTCAATGGAGTGTGTGTTAATATCCAAAAAATATAAAGAACTCATACAACTCAACATCAAATAAACCCAAACAACCCACTAACCAACTGAAAAGTGGACAGAGGACCTGAGTAGACACTTCTAAAAATAAGACATAGTTATGGCTAATAGACATATGAAAAGATGTTCAATGTCACTAATCATCAGAAAAATGAAAATTAAAGCCCAACGAGATATTATCTCACACCTGTCAGAATGGCTATCATCAACAAATCAACAAATGACAAGTGCTGGTGAGAATGTGGAGAAAAGGGAACCCTAGTATACTGCTGATGGGAATGCAGACTGGTGCAACCTCTGTGGAAAACAGTATGGAGTTTCCTCAAAAAATTAAAAATGGAACTGCCTTATGACCCATCTATTCCACTTCTGGGTATAGACATGAAGAAATCCAAAACCTTAATTTAAAAGAATATATATGTGCCCTTATATTCATTGCAACATTATTTGCAATAGCCACGATATGGAAGCAAATCAAGTGCCCATCAATAGACAAGTAGATAAAAAAGTGTGGTACATATGTACAATAGAATATTAGTCAGCCTTAAAAAAGAATGTAATTTTACCAATTGTGACCACATGGATGGATCTAGAGAGTATTATGCTAAATGAAATAAATCAAAGAAAAACAAATGCTATATGATTTCACTTATATGTAGAGTTTATTGAACACAATAAAGAAACAAACAACATTGAAACAGACTTATAGATACAAAGAACAGTCTGATGGTTGCCAGAGGGAAGGATGTTAAGGTGCTTGGTAAAAAACATGAAGGGATTAAGAAGTGCAAATTGGGCCCTCACCGGTTTGGCTCAGTGGATAGAGTGTCAGCCTGCGGACTGAAAAGTCCCAGGTTCGATTCCGGTCAAGGGCATGTACATTGGTTGTGGGCACATCTCCAGTAGAAGGTGTGCAGGAGGCAGCTGATCAATGTTTCTCTCTCATTGATGTTTCTAACTCTCTATCCCTCTCCCTTCCTC
>NW_006284938.1:23019-24715 GCF_000327345.1 Myotis davidii
CCTATGCCGCCATCTTGGTTCTCCTCTAGCCAATCCAGGACAACTTTAATTTTCTAAACACCAGTTCAAGGCATTTAGAAATTATGCTAGTATCAATTGTCAAGTATGGGTTTATTTTCATAACACTCCAAACTAAAGAAATGCACTGAGCATATCTATCCGAAAGTCTCAAGTAGATCACCAGATGTCCATTTGCACAACTACAACAGAAGGATTTTTCAGTAGTTACCGGTGACAGATATAAAATAATACTGCCTTTTTAAGGTGAAGGGATTAAGAAGTGCAAATTGGTAGTTACAAAATAGTCCTGTGGAGGTAAAGTACAGCATAGGGAATATAGTCAATAATATTGTAATGACTTTGTATGATGCCAGATGGGTACTTGAAATATTGGGGGGGGGGCACTGTATAAACTATGTGATTGTCTAGCCACTATCCTGTACACCTGAAACTAATATAAATTGAATATAAACTGTAATTGAAAAATATTTTTTAAAGTATCCTCTTTTGGCCATGTAAAGGTAACATACTTATAGGTTACAGGAATTAGATCATTGATATCTTGGGAAAGGAGGCATTAATCTATCTACCACATGTACTTACAGGAGTTTGTTACTTTGTGGAACAGTGCCTGTGAAAGTGTGAGGTGGGGGAGGGTGGTAGGATTGAGGCTACTAACACAACTTAGTGGCAGTGCTTGTACTCTTATTAAGTCTTATAGGTGTTTGGGGTATTGGCAATGGCTTACCTTTGGGTAACGATTTGTAAGATCTTTTGTCTTTCCAAAATAGACAAGGCTCTGATCAAATTTGGTAGTCATTGCCCTGGGATATTAAAACCAGAACTTGCTTAGAAATGTTCCATCTCAACAGGATGCTAACCAAATGCATCATTACAACATCTGGATAGATTACTAGTGATGTGTGCTCAGGGGAACATTTTCTTGAATTTGTCAAGGCAGGAACCCCTGTGGTATCCGGTGGAAGGGCAAGATTGACATTTGTGAGTAGATCAGGGCTGTTGACTTTAAGATGACATCCTTGGGACTTGGTGTTTCATCAAGTTACTGAGGGCCACAATGGACAAGGGGTTTAGTGTTATGCAAATATTAGAAGCAGCTCTTAATAGGCAGGAGCTCAAATTGAACTCTCAAAGCTTATCTTTCTTTCATTGAAGAGAATTTGTCCTAGGCTGCTTCAATTTCAAGATAAGAGCCACAGCAGTGTGACTCTTGATCAAGTTAGAGCAGAAAAAGAAATAGAAGGCTTTAGAGTTTGCAGAAGGGCCAGGGTTTCCTACCCCACATTACACCTCTCCTCTCTTGCCTCCGCACTCCATCAGCATAGTAGCCATCTGTTGGAGAAGCCTCCCAAAAGATATGATTCATTTACCAAATAGAAGCTATTTTCAGACCCTTAGTCATACTAAATTTCTATTTCCAAGTAAGGGCCACATTAAAATCAGCTAAGAAATCTCTTATTTTTAAACACAATTTTCCATTATAAGAGAAATATCCAGCCCTAACTGGTTTGGTTCAGTGGATAGAGTGTTGGCCTGTAGACTGAAGGGTCCCAGGTTCAATTCCAGTCAAGGCCATGTACCTTGGTTGCAGGCACATCCCCGGTAGGGGGTGTGCAGGAGGCAGCTGATCGATGTTTCTCTCTCATCGATATTTCTAACTCTCTATCCCTCTCCC
>NW_006284938.1:24743-43449 GCF_000327345.1 Myotis davidii
TCTTTCTAAGTGATAAATCATATGTGATAAAAGTCCTTAAATATCTAACAATTGACTGGTTAAACAAATTGTGATACAATTACATGATATAATACCATATAACTATAAAATTGAATGAGGAAGGCAGCCATGCAATGAAATGGAAAGAGCTTTAAGATCTATTAATAAGTTTTAAAAATTAATATGTGTAGTAGTATATATGTTATTTAACTTATGGCATATTATATAGATACAAAACAATAGTATATATTTATATCTGCATCCAAACTCTAAAAGGATTTATAAAAAACTCATGAAAATGGTTACTTGTGGATGAGTAGAGAAAAATATCAAGTAGAAAGGTGCAGTGATAATAACAAGATTCATCACAGTAAAGCCTTTTTATATTCTTTGGAATTTTGAACCATGTAGATGCATTTTCTATTTAAAAAATGAAAATAGAAATATCTTTCCATTGCACTTAAAATAGAGCTAATATTTTCTGCCAGTGCCTAAAATCAGATGCTGCATGGCTAAGCCTCTGCCCACCTCTCTGTTTTCACCTCCTACCATTCCTATTACTCTCTCACTACTTACAAGTCCAAATGATCAATTAATCAAACACACCCTATGTTTTTCATTCTCAGTGCCTTTGCACTGTCTTTTTTCTCTGCCTTGACTGCTATTCCTCCTGGTCTTCATATGGCTATCTCTTTTTCATCCCCAAATCTCTGTAAAAATCTCATCTGAGAGATATCTTCCATGGCTGCTTCATCTTGGTATGTTGATCCTGTACTACCTTTTATTCTCAATCATGGCAGCATGGTTTCTTTCTTCTTAGCACTCCTCACCAATATTTATGTTTGCTTATATAAATTATTTGTTCAGTTGTTCATCCACTAGAGACTAAATTTCATGAAGATGGAGATTATTATATAAATTTCACTGATGTACAACCAGCCTTTACCCAGTGGTTGGTGCAATAAGTGATCAATAAATGTTTGCTGATCTTATGCATGGTTGTAAATGTTTATGTCATAAGAATTTACCCACATTATTACAAAACTTTCAGAAGCATATAATATTCCATCCAGTTAACATAATCATTTTCATATTATTTAACACTTAGGTGGTTAATAAAACAATGTATAAAAGTAAGTTTAACCTCAACATTGTTAGTATTGAATATTGTCATATTTAAAATATTTTGATATATGTCATAGATTGAAAGTGGTATCTTTTAAGTTTTTAAATTGTAGTTCCATTATTACTAATGAAGTTTTACATGTTTTCCATATTAGCCACTTGGATTTCTTTTATGGATTGTCTTCAGCATCTTTTGAATTATACCTTTCGTCTCCCCAAGTGCTATTGTCTTAAAGTAGCCTGCTATGATTTAACAACCTCTTCTTGTCTCAGGACTTCTATATTGCTGCACTCTAATGTATTCTTTCTCCTGAGGTCAGTGTGTTTACAGCATTGCTTGCTTAGAACTCTTGGACTTTCCATTTCCTAGAAGATGAAGAGTAAGGTCTGCCATATTATGACCTATATGTACAGCTTCAATGGCTCCAGATAAAAGTCTCACCACTATCCAACATCACACACACACACGCACACACACACACACACACACACACACACACACGCGCGCGCGCGCGCGCGCGCGCGCGCGCGTGTGCGTCATGTCGTCTCTGGGTCTACTTAACTTGGTCTCTTTCTGGAATACCCTTATATAGCATCTCCTGCCCAGCTGGGGATCATCTGCTCATCTTTCAAAATTAGGTCAAGAATCACTTTTGCTATGAAACTTTATTTTCCTTATCTTGATAAAATTGACTACTACCTTCCTTGTGTTCCACTTCTACTTTGTTCTATCATAGCAATGATAACATTTAGTTGTGTTGCTGTTTTAATCTTTGCCCCCTGTAGATTTCAAGCACTTCAAGATGCAGATTAGTTCTTATATACTTTACATTTCTTAGTGCCTAGCATATTTATTGAAATGTAGTCTTATTCAATGAATATTTTGTTCAGTATTTTGTCCACGTTTTTGAGTGTTAGTATTTTCTTTATAGATTTATGTGAGTGATTTATATGTTAAAGACAGAGATCCTTTGTTTTATTTGTTTTGCTATTATGAATATTTTAATCTGTTTTCAAATTGCTTTTTAAGTTTGACTATGGAATGATTGAATGGTTTAGTTTTAGATGATTTTTTAATATGTATAAAATAAAATTTATTAATATTATAAATTAGTTCTTTCATAATTTCTAAATTTAGAAATTTCTATTCCTACTAGAAATATGATAAATATTTATTTCTGTTTTCATCTAATATTTTTTAAATTTATTCATTGATTAAGTTATTACATACTAGAGGCCTGGTGCATGAAATTCATGCACTGGGGCGGGGGGGTCCCTCAGCCCAGCCTGCCCCCTCTCACAGGCCAGGAGCCCTCAGTGGATGTCCTACTGATGGCTTAGGTCCTTTCCTCGTGGGGAGCGGGCCTAAGTCACAGTCTGGCAGCAGAGGCTCTGAGCAGGCACCCTGTGTGTGTGTGTGTGTGTGTGTGTGTGTGTGTGTGTGTGTGTCCGCTGGGGGACTGCCCCCAGCTGCATTGGAGGCTCAGAGCAGGCTCTGTTTGTGTGTGTGAGTGTGTGTGTCTGCTGGGGGCTTGCCCGCAGCTACACCATAGAGGCTTGGAGCAGGTGCTTGTGTGTGTGTGTGTGTGTGTCCACTGGGGACCTGCCCCCAGCCATACCGCAGAGGCTTGGAGCAGGCGCCCCTCTGTCTTGATCTCTCAGGCTACTGGCCATGCCTGCATGTTATTCTCTCCCTTGAGCAGCAGCCAGGGTGGGCTGAAAGCTTGGCTTCCTCCATCGCCAGGGGAAATCCAAGCCTCCAGCTCCGTGGCTGTTCCATCTTTGTTGGGTTAATTTGCATACTCGCCCTGATTGGCTGGTAGGTGTAGCAAAGTGACACCAATTTGCATGTTTCTCTTTTATTAGTGTAGATGTGTCCTTATCCTCACATTATCCCCCATTCCCCCCACTCTTGCCCTCACCCCCCTGTTTTCTGTGTCCATTGGAATATTGACTGGCCCTGACCAACCTGTTTGGAGCTACAAAGCAATCCATTTTGTGGTTACCTCTGCTGGGCCTGGCAGTGCATGGGAAGAACTAGGTTGCACATTAATTCCAGCTTTTATCAGTACCATGCCAAGGGGAAGTTCAGAAAAAGTCCCAAGTCACCCTGATATCCTCCCTTCTTGTCCAGCTGGCTTCCTATTAGGCTCATTCACTGAATGAGCCTCTGGAGGTACTCAATTTGCATGATGTTGGTTCTCTGTGAGTCACCAGGTAGGGGCCAGTAGTGTTCACCAGATTGATACAGGTTCAGACTCAGTATCAGTGTTGAGTCTGAAGTCATTCAGGAAATGTCCCAGGGTATATCAAGTCTAGCTGCTACCCACTGAGCACCCACAGAACATTGTAGTAGGGTGGGGCATGAGGAAGTCATCAAAGTGAGTCTAACAGTTTATCAGGGCCAACCAAATCAATATTTGGCCATGAGAAGGGAGGACTCTGTACTTGCTTGTCATGAAAGAGAAAAATGGCTTCTGTGCAAGAGCCACACAACTCTGTCGAAGATTCTGCAAGCAGTAGGAGCTCAATAGGGTGGGACCACCAGGAGAGGGTAGGGTGGGACTAGTGGATCTCCCCCATGAGGGAGGTGTTGGTCAGACTTGGGAGAAGGTGGTAGGAGTTCTAATTGCCCCAGAGAAACACAAAAAAAAGTCTATCTTGGATTCTTCCCAGACCTCAGAGGGTCGGCTAGAGGTTGCCTTCTAAGGGGGAGGCACCAACCGGGTTCATGAGAAAGTGAGCAAGATAGCTCCATACCACTCAGTAACTGACATCTGCTGAGTTTGCCCAGATCTCTAAATCCTGACTCAGGAAGCCAACTCCTCAACAGTGTGTGAGCTCTGCATTGTGGGGCAACAGAGAGTCCAAAGGGTGGGACTACTGTATTCCCCCGGCTGATGCCTTAAGGAAGGGGGTGTTCCACCCAAGAAATATGGCATCTGTGGTGCAAGAGAGGGACTCAGAACAGGGATTCTGGCCACTGTTCCCTCAGCTCACTTCCCAGAGCCACAAACCTAGGACTCCAGTCTGCTCCACTCTTCCTCCACTAGAGCCTAGGACAGTGATGGTGAATCTATGACACACGTGTCAGAGGTGACACGTGAACTCATTTTTTTGGTTGATTTTTCTTTGTTAAATGGCATTTAAATATATAAAATAAATATCAAAAATATAAGTCTTTGTTTTACTCAGGTTGCAAATATCAAAAAATTTCTATATGTGACACGGTACCAGAGTTAAGTTAGGGTTCTTCAAAATGCTGTCATGCTGAGCTCAAAAGGTTTACCATCACTGGACTAGGATGAGTGGCTGTGAGTGAGATTTTGTGTGTTGGCCCTTTAGGAGGGAGCCTATGTTTCTAGGAGACTCCCATCTCTTTCTGGCAGACAGAATCCCCACTGATTTTCACAACCAAATGTTAAACAAATGTTATGTGGGTGTATCTTCGGGGCTATTGTGCTATGGGCCAGGATCTGTTCTAGGCACTCAGCATAAAACAATAAAGACAGAAGTGCCTATCCTCAAGGTGTTTATACACTGTTGGTGGGGGAAGGCAAGAAACAAATAAGCTACAAGACTGGATAGAGTGTCAGAAGATAAGTTACAATGGTGATAAGTAAATCCATGGAGGAGGATAGAGAAGTCTGTGGTGGGAGATGCTATTTTTCTAGATGACTAAGGAAGGCTTGACAGATAAAATAGTGTTTAAGCAGAGCCCTCAGGGAAACAAGAATGCACACCTACCTAGTGGCTATTTGGGGAAAGATGATTCCAGGAAGAGGAAATGAGAAGTACAAAAGCCTTGTTGCAGGTATATGCCTAGCCTATTTGGAGAACAACCTGGAGGAGATGAGTACAACCTGGTGAGATGAGTGAGATAGAGAGGAGAGTAGCAGGAGGTGAGGTTGCAGAAGTCATGGGGCATCAGTTTGGAGAGGACCTTAGAGAGCCTTGTAAGGACTTGTGGTTTTCACTTTCATCATATAGGAACTTTGGCAGGATTTTGGGCAGAAAAGTTTTACAAGATCACTCTAGCCTCTGTACTAAGAATAATAGGAGGGGAGGATACAGGGCCAGGTAGAAATGGAACAGAGATACCTGTTGGAAACAATCAGCTTGGAAATTTTTAGTTTATAATATTATTTGATCCTAGAGGCCCAGTGCATGAATTTGTGCACAGGTGGGGTCCCTCGGGGTGGCCTGCGGGGATTGGGCTGAAACTGCAGTCCAACACTGACTGCAGCTCCTACCTGCCACTGCCGCTCATCCTGGCCCCACTGCACCTGCCATGGACTCCTGCCCAATCAGTCCCATTTGGGAGAGGCTCGTGCTGCTGCAGCAGCACTTGCCAGTCGTGAGCCTGAGCCCTGCGTCTGTCACCCTCCCAAAGGTAGTGGCCTTCAAGATGGGGCCAAAACTGGCTCTCAGACATCCCCTGAGGAGTCCTGGATTGCGAGAGGGCACAGGCCAGGCCCAGGGACCCCACCGGTGCACAACCGGGCCGTGGAGGAACTGCAGGAGGGCTCCAGGGCATGTACGCCCCTTCTTACTTAGCCTTGTTGGCCAGATCCCAGCAGCAAGCTAACCTAATGGTCAGAGTGTCTGCCCCCTGGTGGTCAGTACACATCATAGCGAGTGGTTGAGTGGCCTTAGCATATCATTAGCATATTATGCTTTGATTGGTTGAATAGTTGACCAGTCATCGGACGACCAGACACTTAACATATTAGGCTTTTACTATATAGGATAATTAAGCATTTAATAACTGACAGGGTTTGGGGTTGAATTCTCTCCAAAGAATTGCCAATAAGAATGTTAACAACAGCTACCACTAACTGAAGACCTACTCTGTTTCAGGCAGTTGGATAATGACTTCACATGGTGTGATCCTTATCACTACTTTAGCAAGTAGACCATTGCCATTTTCAGAGAAGGAAACTGAAGTTCAGATTGGTCAAGCTACTTCCTCAAGCTCACACAGCAAATAAAAGGCAGAATCAGGGATCAAGCATTGCTCCCTAATTCCACAGTATTACCCTACCTCCCATAATCACAAGGATTACAATTAAAGAAAGATTAAAACCAATTTCAACTCTGTGATTTATCTTTATTATCTATCTTTGTTAATACTTTTTTAAAATGTGTACTATTCCAGGAACTTATGGCCAGATTTTAAGTTAGAGTGCTAAAAAATAAAATTGTTAGTATAGATCAGTGATTCCCAAAGTGGGCGCTACCGCCTCCTGGTGGGCGCTGCAGTGATCCAGAGGGGCGGTGATGGCCACAGGTGCATTTGTTTTAACTTTTTTTGTATTACCTTTCTATTCTGAGTTCAATAAATAGTTTCATAATTTCAAACTTCAATGTTTCTAATTTCACCTTTCTTTACTATATTTTACGAAAAAGGTAGAAACATTAATACATATATCTTTCTGTTTAATTGCTATTAAAATTTAAAAAAAAATTAATTTCCAGGGGGCGCTGAGTAATATTTTTTCTGGAAAGGGGGCGGTAGGCCAAATAAGTTTGGGAACCACTGGTATAGATCCTGGGTTGGGAAATTGGGAAATTATCACATGCCTCCCCTGGCAAAAAAGAAAAAGATTATGTTCTTAGTTGATTGGTCAATTTTTCTAGGCTTTTCAAGACAAACTCATTTGTATATTTCCTTTCCTCTAATATAAGTAATTCCATCAGCTACTTATATGAAAAGTAACAGGCCAATCCCCCCTATAGACATTGCTGATTAATTTATGCTGGAGGCCATCTCACACCCTTGACTGTATAAGGTGTCTCACCTCTCTAAAATGACATTAAAGAAAAAAAGCAAAGCAAGGTTTATATTGCTTTTTCAAACCTGCTGTTAGACTAGATCCACATTGGATTCTATGCTTATGGAATTTGCTGCAACTTTTTTAAGGATTCTACAGTGTACCTACTATATCTTGGAAATTAAACTTAATAGAAGAAAAAGTTGCTTTTGTTGCTTTCACATCAAGTTGGAAAAGCGGAGGTAATTTAAACATGGAAAATACCTTTTACTTCTAAGTAGAACAAATCTACTGATAGATCCATTTAACTCAATATATTATTCCACTTGTTCCCCACTCTGCTGAGCATGTGTACACATTGGATTACATGTACATATGTGTGCTTGGGTGCGTGCACACACACACACACACACACACACACACTCATACATACACACACAGGAAAGGCTGCAAGCTGTCTTTATAGATTCTATTTCTTCAGAAGCCACTTCCTGGCCTGTGCTTTCATCTGAAATCTCAGTATGACATCTCAGCCCTGAAGGCAGTTATTTCTGTTGGTCTCTTGTCAAGAGATAGGCAATATTGTGTCTCTGAGACTTCATTTTGTGGATAGGCTAGCCATGCTGCCTTCCACCCCCACCCCAATCTGCTCCCCACCCAGATACCATAAAAGAAGAATGATACTCTGGAGTGAAGACTGAATTATTTTTTCTAAGACTGAAAACCCATACAGTTATTGCCAGCTAATAAGCATCTTGCAGGTTTGTTTTTATTTTCTGATGAGTAATGAAAGATACATGGTCAGCTGTTGCCCAACTTAAAGAGGCTGTGGCATTCCTCTGGGTAAAAACTGCAAGGCTTTTATCAATACAATGGCAAGCAAAACTTAACGCTTTGTCATTTAACTGCCTTGTGACCACAAGCAAGTAATTTCAGTTCTCTGAGCCACAGTGTCTTTATTGGTAAATTAGGGAAATGGCACTTCCTTCATTTCCATTTATGTTGACCCCATTTGCTCCAGTTCAAGTCCTGTGTTTTGGTGATGAGACAGTTTCCCATCCTGACTTACTTGGTTGCAGTGTCCAGATAATGGGAAGGGAGGAAATGGCAGGCAAAAACAAAAAGCTGATTGGCCACATTCTTACCAACTCCACAGGAATCCTGGGGAACACACCAAGTCCTTTGACTAGAGCACAGGCTTTCTTCTATAACCTTGCAAAAACAACATGAGACTAGCCTTTAGGGGAGGGTGTGATCTCTCAAGAGGCCTGAGAGCAATGCCCAAGAGGCAAAGGAGGGAGCTTTCTGTATAGCCTGGGCACCATAGGTCAGGATATTCTGTACTTCTTGGCAGTACTTTCAATTTATAAAACATTTTACCATCCACTGTGTGAGGTAGGCAGGTGCTACTATGCTCTTTTTTACAGCTAAAGAAACAGACTCAGAGAGGTGAGGGAACTTGCTTTTGGATATAAAAGTCAAGTCCTCGACAGCAGGTTTCATCATAAACTCAGTGCTTTTTCATCAAAATATTATTGCTATGTATGTCCATAGATTTGAAATAGGAATGCAGTGACTTTCTTGTGTAGGAAAAGTGATTAGAGCTGATAGTCTGTCCTGTCTACACTGTCTTTGATGACCTCATGGCTTTAAATATTATCTATGTTCTGATTGCTCTTGTAGGGTGGGTTCTTCTAGAGCTCCAAAATCATCTATCTGACTACCTTACATCTTCACAGGGATTGCTAGGAGTCATTTCAAACTTAACTGCACCCAAACTGAAATCCAGATCTTCCTCTGCTCCCAATAGTTCATTCTTCCAGTCTCTTAGGCCAAAATCTCTGGCATCACCTTTCACATCTCAACTATAACATTGCACATTCAGGCATCATCAAGTCATATTTGTACCTTTAAAATAGATTTCCTGCCCTAGCCAGTTTTGCTCAGTGGATAAAGCAACAGCCTGCAGACTAGAGGGTCCCAGGTTCAATTCCAGTCAAAGACATATGCCCGGGTTGTGGGCACAATCCCCAGTATGAGGCATGCAGGAGCCAGTCAGTCAATGATTCTCTCTCATCATTGATGTTTCTATCTCTCTTTCTCCCTTTCCTTTCCTTTCTGAAATCAATAAAGATATACTTAAAAGAACCATATTCCCCAATCTAAACATTTCACCATCTTCCACTTCTACCAGCCTGGTCTGAGCCACCATAATCTCACCGATATTGCAGTAGTAACCTCCTATCTAGTCCTACTCCTTCTGATCTCTCCCTTTCTACATGTTATTCCTCCCACAGCAGCCACAGGTACCCTAATAAAATGTAAATTACCATCCTCTGCTCAAAATCATCTTGTGGTCCCCCAACCCAGGGTAAGTTACCACAGTGGCTATTGATGCCTAAAATGATCCAGCCACTCTATTTTCTGTCAGACCTACTCTCCTATTATTCTCCCTTGAGAGTATTGGCTGCTCTTATCACTCAAATAATGTTCATCCAACTGTTTCTGGAATGCTCTAGGCATACTCCTTTTGCCTTAGTTGGTCCCTCTGCCTGTATCACTCAAGTATCATCAGAGCTACCTCCTGCAGCTACTTCAACTCTTTGTTTACATCTTACCATCTCAGTGAGGTTCACCCTAGTAACTCTATTTATAATGTAACTCACATACAATCTGGCCTCTTACTGTGCTCTATTTTCCTAAGTACTTATAACCTTCTGATATTTAGAATTCACTTGTTTATTTATTGTCTGTCTTTTATGTCTTGTTAAAATATAAGATCCAAGAATAGGGATTTTTTTTTTTTGGTCTGTTTTTCACTGGTTTATATCCCAAATGCTTAAAGTGGTATATGCCAAAAAATAGGGCCTTGTGATATATTTTTTTAAAATAAGTTTTTATTGATTTTAGAGAAAGGAAGGGAGAGGAAGAGAGAGATAGAAACATCAATGATGAGAATGAATCATTAATCGGCTGCCTCCTGCATGCCCCCTACTGGGGATCAAGCCTGCAACTTGGGCATGTGCCCTGACTGGGAATAAAACAGTGACCTCCTGGTTCATAGGTCGATGTTCAACCACTGAGTCACACCTGCGAGATGGCTTGAGACATTTCGTTAAATGAATATTTGTTGGATGTAGAAGGTTGGAGACAGAGAGAAAGTCAATGAATGTCAGAGATGAAGAATTAAGGGGACTAAGTCATGCTATTCATGGTGATATCTTAGCATTTGCCCCATGGCATTGTAATTTATGGGTTTGCATTTGAGTGAGTCAAGGTTAGAGTAATGATTAGAGACAGGGATCTTATAAGCTTTATCTTTGAAACCCTACAGTCTAGTATAGTTATTAGGGCATGCTAATACTACATAAAATATTTGTGGAGTGCAGGAAGGAATGTGGATGATCCCATGAACAGTAGGGGGAATTATTAACTAAAGATAAAAAATGTGATGAAAGAGGTAGTAAATA
The DNA here is from genome assembly GCF_000327345.1 of Myotis davidii. Taxonomy (NCBI): domain Eukaryota; kingdom Metazoa; phylum Chordata; class Mammalia; order Chiroptera; family Vespertilionidae; genus Myotis; species Myotis davidii. The sequence continues at coordinate 35,113 of NW_006284938.1, forward strand.
TTTTTAAAGATGATAATAGCAAACTATATGCAGCATTTACTCCATGCCTGGCACTTTTCTAGATGCTCTAGACCAGGGGTGGGCAAACTTTTTGACTCAAGGGCCACAATGGGTTCTTAAACTGGACTCAGAAGAAGGAGCTCCGGCCGTGTTTCCTGACGTTGCCATGTCAAAACTGCTGCTGGTGAACGAGCGGAGGGGAGAGCAAGAGAACCCTCCGCTCTTTGGGCTCCGCAGACCGGATAGAACAGCCGAACAGGCCGGATCCGGCCCACGGGCTGTAGTTTGCCCACGGCTGCTCTGGACTTATTAACTCATTTAATTCTGATGTAATCCTCTGAGTTATATATGCATCATTATCATTTGTTTAATGAGGAAATGAAAGTATTGGCAAGATAAGTAACTTGACCATGTACACATAGCTACTTAGTTTCAGAGGTTGGATTTGAACCCAGGCAGTCTGATCAAGAATCCATGTTCTTAACCCTATAGTATATCAAATCTAAAATTTAACATTTTATTATTAAAATATTATAAAATAATTAAGATTATTATTTAAAATATTATTATAAGATTATTATTAAAAAGTATTAACACTATTTTCACATGTAAATTCTTAGAGAAAATATTGAGTATCCCTATTGGAATTCAGTATTTTTTACTGTCTTAGGTAACATTATTAGACCAAACTTTTCAATCACCTTCTTCACTATTGCTTGAGAAATCCTATATAATAAAAGGCTAATATGCAAATCGACCGAACAGAGGAACAACTGGTCACTATGACACACACTGACCACCAGGGGAACAGATGCTCAACACAGGACTCATGGCTGGCAAATACAGCAGTGGTGGCAGGAGTGTCTCCCACCTCCATGGCAGCACTAAGGATGTCCAACAGACAGACATCCCCCAAGGGCTCCCGGGCTGCGAGAGGGCTCAAGCTGGGCTGAGGGACCTCTCCTGAGTGCACGAATTTTGTGCACTGGGCCTCTAGTCATAGTATAATGTTCTGTGCTACTTGCTTTTTTAAAAGTTCATTGTAACTTAAGGGTTTGCATACCTAAGTGAGTCAAGGTTAAGGTAATTATTAGAAACTAGAGGCCCAGTGCACGAATTTGTGCACTAGTGGGGTCCATTGGCCTGCAGGACCGGGCTGAAACAGGCCTTCCAACATGCCCCAAGGGGTCCTGGATTACAAAAGGGCACAGGCCAGGCTGAAGGACCCCACTGCTGTATGATCGGGGCCAGGGAGGGATGTGGGAGGTTGGCCAGCTGGGCCAGGACCACAGAAGGGCTCCAGGGCATGTCCAGCCCATCTTGCTCAGTCCCAATCTGCCAGACCCAGCAGCAAGCTAACCTACTGGTTGGAGCATCTGCCCCCTGGTGGTTAGTGCACATCATAGCAAGCGGTTGAGTAGCCTTAGCATTTCATTAGCATATAAGGCTTTGAACAGCCGACCGGTTGATCAGACACTTAGCATATTAGGCTTTTATTATATAGGATAAAGTTAGGGATTGCTCCTTAAGAGTAGGAACATGATATGTTTCATATTTGTAACTCTAGGTTTTTGCACAGAGGAGATATTGTTCAAAGAAGGTTATAAAAATAAAATATTTTACTCATGTGCTCTCCTGAAACTATCATAGTTGGGCCATGGAACAGGATGACTTTGACCTGGGCTAGTACATCAAGTATCAAATGACAAGAATAAAAACAGAAAGTGTGTAACCTTGGAAATTGGTTGCAGACCCAAAGACTGAAATACTATGGAATTGCCCTAAAGACACACACACACACACACACACACACACACACACACACACACCACATATCACCAAGACAAATATGTACTTATGCCAAAAGAATGGAAATTAATGTTGCTTGCATTTTTTGTGGTTGTTCTGGGAACATCTTGGGGAGATAGGCTGATAAAATTTATATGCATCTTTTCAAAGCCTGTTAAAAATGTCACTATTATTGGAATGATAAAGATACTTAGAAATATTCAATGTTGTTATCTTTAGATTGCGTGATTTACTGTATGGAATTTTAAAGTTATATTACTATTATAATATTCCCTTCAGCTAGTAAAAGCATTAAAAGTACAGTGAAAATTGAGTTAATGAGATCATTTTATATATACTCAGCTCTACATCTCTATTCACAAAAGTACAATGAAGAGGGCTATGTTAAAGTGTTATGTGAATCTGCCTCACTGGCTCTCTAAGTATATTCTTAGGCAAGTTAATACTTTCTGTTAAATATATAAAGCCAACAGTGAAATGTAAATCTAATAGGTTATAATTTAAATTTTGTGATACAGTCTCTGTCTTTATAGCCATCTATGTTTCAATATAATTTAATAATTAAGCAGGTAATTTTGACATATGGGCTATCCTGTGCATCAAGTTGCAAGACAAAACAACAATAGAGTTAAACAATCTCCTTGGGTAGTAGTTCCCATAATTTGCTGTGGTTTTTCATTCCAAGGTACTAGACCTATGACAATATTTGCTAACTTGGCAGAATGTACTTCTGTTACATGTAGTCATAGGGATGTTGGGGAGAGAGAGTGACATCATTTAGGACCATTCAACAGTCAATTGCATAATGCCTGCTCTGTGCCAGTCCCTGTGCTGGTACCTGAAGACACAGAGATGAAAAAGAATTTGTCCTGAACCAAGTTGCATCATTCCTTTGCCTTTGAAATATTGCATAATAGCTTTAGTATCCAATGGAAAGCTGATTTGCGGCTGTGGAAGGTTAAGGTTTTGTTTGCTTTGAAGAGGAAGACATCATCAGGGCATTCTGATTCAACTGCTTGACATTTTCTTTCACATTTTCACCAGTGAACAATGGCTTTCCATGCAGAAATCAGACAGGTTGGAAATTTGTAATGTGAGTTATTAAGGATTTTCCTAAGAAATGTGAATCTGACAGCAGCAATAAATGATGGTTTAACTATTCATAATTAATTTAGTCATATGTAATATATTACTACAAATGTTAGTAATGTCACTTCTAAATATATCATTGACTTGGAAATGACTTATTAAATTTTCTAGTCCATTCTCTGTTGATGCAAAATTGTTCCCTCCTGTATTTTCTTAATTGTTTAAACCAATCAGTCATGTTTTAATGACTTTATATATTAATAAATTAAGGTTTGGGGCCCACGAGAGCAAATGTATTCACATATTAAAGTAGATTATATTCCTTAGCTCATATTCCAGCCAATATAGGAAACAAAAATAGACCCAGAAGCATAGAAACATCAAACAGACTATCAAACCTCAGAGGGAAAGCAGAGGAGGGGGCGGAGGGGAGGTTGGAGAGATCAACCAATGAGCTCATATGCGTACATGCATAACACATAGACACAGACAATAGGGTGGTGAGCGCCTGGTGGGGAGAGGAAGGGGCAAGGACAATGAGGTAAAGGGGAGCATATGTAATACTTTCATCAATAAAGATAAAAAAATAAATAAAGGAGACTTAAAATTGTAGGAGGAGACATTGAGCTTAATATGAAGGCTAGTAAGCAAATTATAGTTATTAATAGGCCTTGTATTTGAGTAAAGTGAATACAGTTTAAAATTTACCTTCACTTTCTCAAAATATGTTTCTTCTTTTTAGTACTATGGTTACATTTTGGATAACATGTTCCTTGGAATTTTTCCAAAACATCTTTGAAAGAACAATTGATTCTTTTAAAGGGTGGCTGATGATTCTTTATCTCTAGTATCCCCGCCTCCATTCAAGACACAGTAAAGTTCCAGCTTTTTCACATGATTCTCCTACCATGAAATTCAATACTCTAATACTCAATGACACAGTCTTTTGTACCCTCTGGTTAATCTCTCTACCCCATGAAGTATGGTTCCCTTCTTTCAGTACAACTTTCCTCTTCCCAAGCTGTTGCCCAAGGTAGAACAATGACCTGTGAACGAAGCCAATTAAGCAACTGTTAATATGAATCTCAAAAATGAGACCAAAAATAAATGAATAGAAGATAAAAAATTGGACTTGAGTACAATTGAAAATAGAAAATATGAACAAATTATGGCACATGTGGTCTTTAAGGCATGGGATGTTTTCCAGTACACTAAATCATTTGACACTTATATTAATCTTTGTTTTCTTGAACTCTTTTGAGTACAAAGAGCTTTCTTGATTTTTGAGAATAGGAACTTTGTATCCTTATATTCAGATTCAGGGCTACAACAGTTTTTCTTAACTCCATTAATGTTACTTCTGTATCTCTTTTTTCTTGTGCTGAAAATTCCAGTGATATGGAAGGAACATGTGATGTCCTGGAAGAATTTATTAAAATGGGAATGCTGGGGTCCATTTAATGAAAAAGCCAGTATACCAGAAAAAGTTGAAAATAAAAAGAAAGGAGGGGGTGATCCTAGTATTCCATTGTTAGGATCACTCACCTAATAAAGTGGGAATACCTCATCCATAGTATCACTAGGCAACAAGTAGGATTCTAGGATACTGGTGCAGGAATCATGCAAAGTCTTTTTCACTTGGATGGCCCCTTCCCCTGGATTCTGTGGAATGAAGATTTTTCTTTATATTGGCCTTATCATGACCATTAGGTTTAAGGGGGACTTCATATATTGGTTCTCTACTTCTCATGGCAGTGGCACGCTTAAGAATAGAACTGGTTTGATTCCCAGGCCAATGTTCTTTCCCCACATTGTTCTGTTGTTGAACACAGTATTATTATTATTATTATTATTATTATTATTATTATTATTATTAATTGATTGATATTAGAGAGAGGGAGAGGGAGAGAGGAAAAAAACATAAATTTGTTGTTCCAACTATGTATTCATTGGTTTATTTTTTAATTTTTTTCCCTTTATTGATTAAGATATTACAAATGTGTCCTTATCCCCCCAACTCATGCCCTCACCCCCTGGTGTCTATATCCATTTGTTATGCTTATATGCATGCATCCATGTCCTTTGGTTGATCTCTCCCCCTTAGCCTCACATCAATCCCACCAGCAGTGCATGAGGAGGGTTCCTTTTTCTCTGCATCCTCTCCATCACTTGTCATTTGTTGATTTGTTGATGATAGCCATTCTGACAGGTGTGAGATGGTACCTCATTATCGTTTTGATTTGCATCTCTTGGATGATTAGTGACTGAGCATGTTTTCATATGTCTCTCTTTTTTTCCCAATGTCCTGTAGTTTTCTGTGTATGGGTCTTTTACCTCCTTAGTTAAGTTTTTCCTAGGTATCTTAATTTTTTGGTGTGATAGTAAATGGGATTGCTTTTATAGCCTCTCTTTCTGTAAGTTCACTATTGATGTATAGAAATGCCATAGATTTCTTGGCATTAATTTTGTATCCTGCTACATTGCCAAATTCATTTATTAAGTCTAATTATTCTTTTGATGGAGTCTTTAGGGTTTTCTATGTACAATATCACATCATCTGTGAATAAGGACAGTTTTACTTCTTCTTTTCCAATTTGGATGCCTTTTATTTCTTCTTCTGAAGGCATGGAAAACAGGAGATCAAGCTCTCTGGTGTCTGTCATTAGTCCCATTATGAGGACCCTACACTAAAGATCTAATCTAACCCTTTACCTCCCAAAGGCCTCATCTCCAAATACCGTCACAGTGGGGGTTAGGGCTTTAAAATATGAATTTTAGGGGTACACAAACTTATTCCATAAGATTAAGGGTATAAAAGACACCAAACCAAGTTTCCAACATCTCTGGCCTGGTGGAGATCTTCTTTGTGTGAGCTTCTTACACTATAGAACTTGTGCCATGGCTCTGAGAAATTCAATGGAGACCTGAGCAGCCAAGCCCACCAATGCATCCTTTGAGATTCAAACAAAGTAAAGTGACTTTGGACCTGGATCAGACTTCATGGTTTGGTCTTGTGCAAATGTAATCAACTGTCCTTTTTATCTCCGCTGATATGTGGACCTTATCAGTAGATCTACAGGCAACATAGAGAGGAAATGGCTTTATGGAAGCCTCTGCCTTATTCCTCACTTGACATTCATCTCTCTTTCCCAACCCCTTAATTCTAACTTTTGCCTATTGATCCTTGGCATGTAATTGTAATGACAATGAATAAGTCACTTACTTATTCACTGATTAAAACATTTAGCCTTTCAATAAATATTTTAAGTGTCTACTAGATGCCATGTATGGTTCTGAGCACTGAATATAGAGCAATGAATAATATAGGTATAAATCCTGCCCCTGTGAAGCTGAATTTAGAGAAAATATTAGATGATGTAAAGTGTAATGGATGAAATAACACAAGAAGGAAAGGGTAGTAAGGAGTGTGGCAGGTCACCTTAAGCAGGATGGTCAGGGAAACATTACGGAGAAGTGACATTGAAGGAAATACCTAAAGGATGTGAGGGCACGGGTCATGTAGATATTCTAGGGAAGATAGTTTACAGATCTTATATCAATCACCCAAGGAGCAGTTATAACAGGAGAAATGGGTACAAAAGGGAGGGCTACTTCTAGCTTAGCTCCTACATGACATAGAGGGGTAAAAAAGTTTCCACATGCTCCTAATGGAGAACATAGATAATAACCAGATTTTGAGAGCTGGGAGGCCTGCCATGGTACCCCATGAGATTGCAGGCAGATGGCCTAATCCAGGGGCTGAATGGTGAATTTGACTGGGACTCTGAGTGCTTGGAGGGAAGTCATAGGCTGAGGCAGAGACAAATCAGCAACACAACATTGAGTCTGAACTGTGATGAGAGAACAGACTCTACATTTCACTAGCTCTGAACCTCATCAACAGATGCCAGGAATGTGCTCAATGACAAAATGTGGATATCTAGAGACATTCTATAGAGGCAATGAAGATACACACAGGGTCCCCCATGCCAACCTCTGTCACAATCGTAGAAAGAGGGAAATATGGGTGGGCACTGAAACTGGAACACTGAACATTTACCCAAAAGTACTAAGTTAACTGAAAAGAGACTACTTTTGATGGACAGAGACTGGGTTTTTATTAAGATACCCCTCACCATTGTCTTCTATGGGAAGAGGGATTTCAAATAGAGATGAAAACACTTACCACAGTTTCTTTATCTTGGCACCATTACCACTTTGGTTATATAATTCTTTATTGTGGGATTGTCCTGGGCATTGTAAGATGTTTAGGAGCATCTATGCCCTCTACCCAATAAATGCCAGTAACATCCTCTACCACCCCAGTCATGACAATCTATTCCCTGTGGGACAAAATTGTCCCTAGTCTAGAACCACTTCATTATACCAGTAAAGATTGTCATGCATAGTATATACATCTAGATATGGAGGTTAACTTTTTCAGCACCTCTCTACATAATGTCCAGGTCAAGCCATAAATATTCTATATGATGTGAGTCCAGCAAACTCCTTCCTCTATGACTTCCTCCTCCTGCTGCCCATTATGAAGAGCCTGGAAGCCCTGTACTTTCAAGCATAATACATGTTCTTCTTTGTATTCAGTCTTTTTTCTTATACCAAAATTAGATCTCATTTATTTGCTCTCAGAGCCCAACAGGCTCTGTCTCGAGCTTCCTGTATTCTTATATTACTTGTATTACCTATTCTGAGATGAGCTCTCTCCTTTAGTGTGATTTTGGGGGGGGGGTGTTTCCTTTGACCTCCTAGTGTTTCTTCCTTCCTCGATTTTTTCCTCTTAGCTGCTGCTCTTCTGATGTTCTCTTTGCCTCTTCTGTCTCAAACTGCGCCCATTTGCATTGATTCATCTCTTTTGTTTTGTTCTCCATTGACTTCTTGGAGGCCCCTACCTGCTCCACCTCCCCCCTGCTGCCCTCCTCTATGGAATCTGAGAATCCTTCTCTTCTGGATGAAGCAAGGTAGAGCTTTTCATTCCTGTGATCCATCTCTTTTATTGAACCCTCTCTTTCCTCCCTGGTTTCTTTCTCTTTTTTTATTCTTTGTTTCTTATCCACTGCAATCTGAAATACAACTTCTGCCTTTTTTTCCTACACTTGTGACATGTCTTGGCCCTACCTGTATCAGAAGCTATGGATAGCTCTGGGCATCCATCAGAAAGGGATAGTCTAGACCTTATATTTTCCTGATCTGTGTAAAATGGAGGTAACAAAAGTGTCCAGTTCAGGGGGGCACTGAAGGATTAGAGGAGTATGTGGTGTACAGTGTTTAGTACATTAGACCATATATGCTGGCATCTAGTTGATACCACACTGAATGTTTTTCAAGTGGATGAAAGTTTGTATCACTGACATCTAGTCCAAGGCCTAGGGAACACTAAGTGCTCAAGGCAAAAATATGCTTAAACTGAACTGAACTCTTTCC
>NW_006284938.1:43667-45314 GCF_000327345.1 Myotis davidii
GATAGAGAGCTAGAAACATCGATGAGAGAGAAACATCGATCAGCTGCCTCCTGCACACCCCCTGTTGGGGATGTGCCCGCAACCAAGGTACATGCCCTTGACCAGAATCAAACCTGGGACCTTTCAGTCCACAGGTCGACGGTCTATCCACTGAGCCAAACCGGTTAGGGCACAGCCTTTTCTTTAGGTTGAAATCTCTCTTGCATCTATGACTTGATTCCTCAAGAAAACAAAGGTGTTACCTGAACCTACTACATATAATCCTTTCTAAATAATTCCTGCTTCCTTTTTTCTTAGTGCACTCTGCAAAATAAATCCATTTTTTCTTTTCATTTGAAGATTATATCACTCTTTTACTTTCTGGAAATTTAATTACAACAAATATGTATCTAGGGTTCATGCCAATTGGTAATCTGGGTCCTCAGTACACCATCTCAGTGCAGTTTTTGAAGTAGATCTGCACAGCAAATCTTCCCTTGAAGGACTCTCCCACTTGCTTTCTTCACCAATGTGGAAAGGCTTTCTTTTCTCTCTTTCTCTGGCTTTCACTCTGCCTGCAGCTCTCATGAAGGTTGAATAAGAGACATTATTTGCTTTCTTGTGACTCCCTTTTTCCTGATCCCCATTCTTTACTTTTTCCTCTCTCAATTCTGCTGCCATTCAGATTTTTTTTGATTTCATCTGATTATTAAAGTACTTTTAATCTTGTTGCATAAAATGTGCAGGTGATAATAGCTCCATTGGCAGATGAGGAAACTGAACCACAAAGCATTTAAGTCACCTGTTCACATCATAGATTGGCACATCAGTGCCAGAGCCAAGATTATAAGTAAAAGGTCAACCTCTTGGTTTATGGCTTTTGGACTTTGTCTAAACTTTATTGACTTCAGAGTATCAGGGATGGCAGTGGTGGACATTACAGAGTCTCTATAAATTCTATAATACTGTGTTTTTAATTCTAAATATTAATACCAATAATAAAGAAGGGATCTGCATGATTTCCCTTTAATATTTGTATAGGGTGGTATTCAACATTATTAATACATTTTCTGCAAATTTGCCATTTGTTCTTTCAAAAATTATCCTATCTAATAAAAGACAAATAGGGTAATTAACCGTACCTCTGATATGCTTCCCATTGGCTAATCAGGGCGATATGCAAATTAACTGCCAACCAAGATGGCGGTCGGCAGTCATGCAGCTGAAGTGAACGGGAGGCTGGCTTGCTCCAGTGATGGAGATAGCCAAGGTTCCGCGCCTGCCGCGGCCTGGCTCTGAGCCTGAAGGCAACAGCTTCAAAAGCAACTATGTTTCAATTATAGAAGCTAAACAAACCCCAGAAACCTGCTTTCAGCAGCTGAGGCCTTAAGCTGGAGCCGGGCCTCAGAGCTAGAGCCAACTCTCAGCTCCAGTGACAACCCTAGAAGGTAAATAAATCCCAGAATAAAGAAAATAAAGAAAAAAAGGAGAGGCTGGGAGCTTCAGTCACCCACCAGCCTGAAAACGGCCCTCAGCCCCTCACCCAGACTGGCCAGGCACCCCAATAGGGACCCCCACCCTGAAGAGGTGTGACCAGCTGCAAACAGCCATCAGCCCCTCACCTAGGCTGGCCAGGCCCCCCACCCTGATCCAGAACACCCTTCAGGT
>NW_006284938.1:45489-46770 GCF_000327345.1 Myotis davidii
CAGGCTGCCAGAGGAATGTCTGACTGCCAGCTTAGGCCCAATCCCCCGGGGAGCAGGCCTAAGCCAGCAAGTGGTCATCCCCCGAGGGGTCCCAGACTGCGAGAGGGCACAGGCCGGGCTGAAGGACCACCCCTCCGGAATGCACAAATTTTTGTGCACCGGGCCTCTAGTTAATATACATAAACAGGAAACAAAAATTATAAATTTTTAGCAGTTGAAATTTACAAAGACCTTTTATGAGCCATAATTTTATTTGAATCCTCAAAGCAATCTTGCAAAAAGGGCTTTATTTACCCCATTTTACAGATCATTAACCTGAGGCTTAAAAAGTTTAAATCATTTGATACAAGATATAGCTAGAAAATGGCAGATCCATTATATAGACAATTTTAGTCTTGATTCCAAAGCTCATATTCTTTCAATTTTAACGTTCTAATTCATAGATGAAGGGGCTGAATTTTTAAGACCATTTAGCTTAGTTTATGAATATTTATTGTTAAGAGTTAAATATTCATCAAATTTACAGACAAGGTAAAGGCAAATCAGTGATATTATGTTTATCTATTGATATGAGATGGAGCTCCTTGCAAAATAAGAATTCACTAAAAACAATACATTTTTTTAATGACTAGCTTTCCTAGATCTTATTATCTTATAAATAGCACAAAAATAAAAGACTTGTGGTTTAATAGGGTAATGAAACAAATTGAGTTAATCCCCAATTGAATTGAGCATGATGGCCAAGGCCTTCAGATTGCTCACTCAGGGTGTCCAAGAGGGCTCTATTAGGGTCTGGGGGTTCAGACTGGGCTCCACAGAGCTGCATGTGTGTAACCTGTATTTTTAATACTAGGATCTTGATCAGAATTTCCATAATTAAATTAGGAATGATTTGAGACTGGATTATATAGTTCTTTGAAGACTCAAAGTTTGTTTTTATGAATCACTAAAATAGAGTTATGCTCTAAGTTACAATACCATATATGTGAATCTACTTAGTATAAGGAGAGGTGGTTCCTTTTAAATGAGAACTATTTTAATTAAAATTTTTCGGAGAGAAACTAAGATGGCGGCAGAGATAAACACCAGGAAGTTGATGCCGCTCACAACAATTGATTAATACCTCAGAAAAACAATACGGACATCATCCAGAACCACAGGAAGCCTGGCTGACTGTAAGTTCTACAACTAGAAGGAAAGAAAAGCACACTGAGAGCCAGAGGAGCTGCAGAAGAGAAGCACAGAGGTAGGGGGCTCACGCGCGCGGAAAGGGGATGGCAA
>NW_006284938.1:48439-48803 GCF_000327345.1 Myotis davidii
ATGCAGGCATATAGGCCTAACCAATGGACACGGACAACGGGGGGGAGGGCAAGAGCGGGGGGGGGGGTAGAGGGTAACGTGGGGATAAGGACACATATGTAATATCTTAATCAATAAAAAATATATTTTTTAAAAAATAAAATAAAATTTTTCCAGTTATAGTTTACATTCTATTTTGCATTAGTTTCAAGTGTATAGCATAGTGGTTAGACAATCATATACTTTACTAATTGTTCCCCTGATATTTCAAGTATGCATCTGGCACCATACATAATTATTATATTACTAGAGGCCCGGTGCATGAAATTCATGCATGGGTGTGGGTAGTGTTTCCCTCAGGCCAACCTGCACCCTCTCCAATCTG
>NW_006284938.1:48869-51462 GCF_000327345.1 Myotis davidii
GTTGTTTATTGTCAGAATAGGGTGTTTATTGTCTTTCAGCTCAGCCTGTACCCTCTCCAATCTGGGACCCCTCCGGGGATATCCGACTGCCGGTTTAGGCCTGATCCCACAAACCGGCAGTCGGACATCCCTCTCACATCCCAGGACTGCTGGCTCCCAACCGCTTGCCTGCCTGCCTGCCTGCCTGCCGGATTGCCCCTAACCACTTCTTCCTTCCAGCCTGATCACCCCCTAACCACTCCCCTGCCAGCATGATTGATGCTTAAGTGCTCCCCTGCCGGCTCGATTGTCCCTAACTACCCTCCCTTGACAGCCTGATCACCCCTAACTGTCCTCCCTTACAGGCCTGATGGCCCTAACTGCCCTCCCCTGCTGGACATCTTGTGGTCGCCATCTTTGACCACATGGGGACGGCCATCTTGTGTGTTGGAGTGATGGTCAATTTGCATATTACCTCTTTATTATATAGGATTACTAGAGGCCTGATGCACAAAGATTCATGTAAGAATAGGCCTTCCTTCTCCTGGCTGCCGGCACTGCCTTCGCTCTGTCCTGGAGCCGCCTTTCCACCTTAGCTCTGGCCAGAGCCACCTTCCGCCTCTTGCCTTATCATGACAGTTTTTATATTCCCTCCTTATTGGCTGTGGGTGCCAACATCTTTGTCATGGAGTTACAGTCAATTTGTATATTCTGTCTTTATTAGATTGGATTGATGATATTCCCTGTGGTATAATTAACATACTGGGGACTACCCATTTCTAGTTTTAAAGTTTTTTGTGTTTTTATCCTCACCTAAGAATATATTTATTCATTTGAGAGAGAGAGAGAGAGATGTGAGAGAGAAACATCCATTGGTTGCCTCCTGTATGCTCCCCAGCCAAGGATCCAACCCACAACCAACCCAAAACCTAGGTATATGCCTGACTGGGAAGGAAACCTACAACCTTTTGGTGTACAGGATGATGCTTCAACTAAGTGAGTCACCTGGCCAGGGCCCAATTTCTACTCCTTAATCCCTTCACCTTTTTTTATTTTTATTTACTTTTATATTTTTTCTTTTAGTTATTTTTATTTTTTTCTTTATTAATTAAGGTATTACATATGTGTCCTTATCCCCACATTCCCCCCCCATTGCCCCACTCATGCCCTCACCCCCCTGTTGTCTGTGTCCATTGGTTAGACTTATATACATGCATACAAATCCTTTGGTTGATCTCTTCCCCTTACCCCCACCCTCCCCTACCTTCCCTGTGAGGTTTGATGGTCTGATTGATGCTTCTCTGTCTCTGTATCTGTTTTTGTTCATCAGTTTATGTTGTTCATTACACCCCACAAATGAGTGAGATCAAGTGATACTTATTTTTCTCTGACTGGCTTATTTTGCTTAGCATAATGCTCTCCAGCTCCATCCATGCTGTTGCAAACGGTAAGAATTCCCTTTTCTATAGCAGTGTAATATTCCATTGTGTAGATATACACTAAACCCCCAAACTATATGGCAATCCACAGTCTAATCTCTACATATATGAGTCTTTTTCAATTTTGTTTGTTTATTTTGTTCATTAGATTCTACACATAAGTAAAAAATAGGGCATTTGTATTTCTCTGTCTAAATTATTTCACTTAGCATAATACTCTCTGGGTCCATCCATGCTATCACAAATGCGAAGATTTCATTTTTTTAAATGGCCGAGTAATATTTCATTGTGTATATGTACAACTAGTTTTTTATCCATTCTTCTATTGATGGCCACTTGGGTTGCTTCCATTTCTTGGCTATTTAAATAACACTGCAATGAATATAGGGATGCATATATTCCTTCAAATTAGTGTTTTGAGTTTCTTTGGATATATACCCAGATGTATTATCACTGGTTCCTAAGGCAATTCCATTTTGAATTTTTTTTAGGAAACCCCATACTGCTTTCCACAGTAGCAGCACCAACGTGCACTGCCATCTAGCTTCCCTTTTCCTTACATCTTTTCCAATACTGGTTGTTTGTAAATTTATTGATGGTAGCCATTCTGACAGGTGTGAAGAGATATCTCATTGTGGTTTTAACGTGTATCTCTCTGATGATAAGCGACATTGAGCATGTTTTCATATGTCTTTTGGTCATCTGCATGTCCTCTTTGGAGAAGTATCTATTTGTGTTCTCTGCCCATTTTTAATTAGATTTTTTTGTTTATTTGGTGTTGATTTCTATGAGTTCTTAATAAATTTTGGATATTATTATATGTGTCATTGGAAAATATGCTAATCTACTAGGTAGTTTGTCTTTTCATTTTATTGATGGTTTCCTTTGCTGTGCAAAAAAAACTTTTTAGCTTGATGTAGTACCAATTGTTTATCTTTCCTTTTATTTCCCTTGCCTGAGGAGATAAATCAGAAAAGATATTGCTAAGAGAAATGTTAGAGTTTACTTCCTATGTTTTCTTCTAGAAGTTTTACGGTTTTGAGTTATACATTTAAATTTTTAAACCATTTTGACTTATTCCTAATTATGGTGTAAGAAGATGCTCTAGTTTAATTTTTTTTGCATGTATCTGTCCAATTTTCAAAACATTATTGATTGAATAGACTATCTTTCCC
>NW_006284938.1:52623-67274 GCF_000327345.1 Myotis davidii
AGAAGTGGTTAGGGGCAATCAGGCAGGCCGGCAGGCAGGCAAGCGGTTGGGAGCTAGCAGTCCCAGATTTTGAAAGGGATGTCTGACTGCCACAGGGATCGGGCCTAAACCAGCAGTTGGGCATCCCCTGAGGTGTCCCAGATTGGAGAGCTGGTGCAGGCTGGGCTGAGGGACACCCCCATCAGTGCACAAATTTTGTGCACCAGGTCTCTAGTGTGTATATATATATAATCAATGATGAGAAAGATTTATTGATAGGCTGCCTCCTGCATGCTCCCTACTGCAGATTGAACCTGCAACCCAGGCATGTGCCCTTGACTGGAATCGAACCCAGGACCCTTCAGTCCTCAGGCTGACACTCTATCCACTGAGCCAAACCAGGTAGGGCCTTTGTAATATATTAATTAACCATATATGTGTGGGTTTATTTCTGGGCTCTCTGTTCTGTTCCATTGATCTATGTGTCTGCTTTTATGTACTATGCTGTTTTATTATGGCCTTGTAGTATATTTGATATCAGGTAGCATGATATCTCTGAATTTGTTCCTTTTTCTTATGATTGCTATGGCTATTCTAGGTCTTTTATGTTTCCATATATTTTTAGTTTATTTGATGGAGATATGTGAAATATGCCATTGGTTTATAATAGAAATTGCATTTAACTTATAGATAGATAGCTTTGTGTAGTATGGTCATTTTAGTGTTGCTAATTCTTCTTATCTACGAACATAGCATATTATTCAAGTTTTAAATTTGATTAAATTTTTAAATTTATTCCTAGTTATTTTACTTTTTTGATGCTATTATACATGAGATTGTTTTCCTAGTTTCCCTTTCTTATAGTTCATTATTGGTGTGTAATAATGCAACTGATTTCTGAATATTAATTTTGTATGCTGGTACTTTACTAAATTTATCCATTCTAATAGTTTTTTGGCAGAATAATTAGGTTTCTCTAAGACAGTATCATGTCATCTATAAATGACAGTTTCACTTCTCAATTTTGATGCTTTTTATTTGTTCTTGTTGTTTGATTTGTTCTTATTGGCTGGACCTTTCATGACTATGTTGAATAAGCGTGGTGAAAGTGGACATCCCTGTCTTGTTCCAAACACTTTTAGTTTTTACCTATTGGGTATGATGCTAGCTGTAATTTTGTCATGTATGGCCTTTATTTTGTTGAGGTATGATCCCTCTAGTCTCACTTGGCTGAGAGTTTTTATCATAAATGGATCCTGGATTTTGTCAAGTGCTTTTTTGCATCTATTGAAGTGATCATGAGATTTTTATTCTTCATTTTGTTTATGTGGTGTCACGTTAATTAATGTGATGATATTGTTTTAACATCACATCCCAGAAGTAAATCCCACTTGACCATCGTGTACAAAATTTTTAATGTATTACCGGGTCTGGTTTGCTAATATTTTGTTGAGGATTTTTGCACCTATGTTCATCAGGGATATTGGCGTATAATTTTCTTTCTTTGTAGTGTCTTTATTTTGTTTTGGAATTAGGATAATGCTGTTTTCATAAAATGAGCTTGGTTCTGTTCCCTCCTTTTGAGTATTTCAGAATAGTTTAAGGATAAGTATTAGTTCTCCTTTGAATGTGTGGTAAAATTTACCTTTGAAGCCACTCAGCCTTTTGTTTGCTGAGAGTTTTATGATAACTGCTTTGAATTCATTGGTTGTGATCTGTCTGTCCAGATATTTTATTTCTTTTTGATTCAGTCTTGGAAGATAGCATGTTTTTAGAAATTTATTTCTTCCAGATTGTCCATTTTGTTAGCATATAGTTGTTCATAATATTTTCTTACAATACTTTGTATTTCTTTGGTGTCAGTTATTACTTCTTTTACATTTCTGGTTTATTTATTTTGGTTCTTTCTCTTTTTTTTCTTGAAGAGTCTAGTTAATGGTTTATCTGTCTTGTTTATCTTTTAAAAAAACAAGCTCTTGGTTAAATTAATATTTTCTTGGTCTAGATGCTATTTCTAAATTAGAGATTTTTAATTTTGGGTCTATGGATGGACTTCAGGTTGCATGTGAATGGATATCATGAACCACATTGTGGAGATATATGCTTATATGCATGTTTTTGGATAAAAGCTTTATAATTTCCCTGAGTTTCACAAAAGGAGCAGAAATTTGTTAGCCACTGATAGAGAGGAAAGTTGAAGCCTACGGAGGGAGGAAGCCCATCTGGAGAGAGTGTAGACTGGCAAAGTTCCCATGTAGGACCTAAGAAATCAATCAACTATAGTATGTCAAATGTTTTTATTAAATGATTCTCAAGTCACCAATCATGGGTGATGTAATAAGATTTAATGATGGTGAGCAATTATTGGTAACTTTTGACCTAGAGCCTGTGGATGGACCATATGAGGTTCATAAACTCCCTAGATGCAACATTTTTCATGTATGTGCATATGGACATATTTATAAGGAGAGGAGCTCCAGCTTTCATCAAAGTCTTACAGAGGGTCCTTGATCCCTGAAGGTTAAGAACCACTGAGGTGGAAGAACCATGCCAGAAGCTTTGAGCTTATGGCAATAAAAGTGATTCAGGTTCCTTCCTATGTCCTACTCCCATATGTATATAATAGCTTTTCCAAAGAAGTGTGTTAAGTGCAGATTAATGCAGTCCTATCTGAATATATGAGAGCTGGGATGAGAAATCTCAAGCAGGTGCTTTCAAGACTTCCCAAGGGGCCTCTTTTGAAGTGATGTCTATCAAGTCTGCATAGCACTTGAGCACTGAACTGGCATGCAGAAAGAAGACAGCTTGGCCAGAGAGGAATGGATAGGAGGCTTACCACATAATTAAATATCAAGTTCACACACAAGATGCGGGATTCCCACTTTGATTTTGTAAGACACTATAAATGAGGAAGGCCTTTGCATGACAGAACTCTTCATAGACTGTTTATCATTATAAAGACGGCAAGAGTAATTGACTCACCTGGTGGGTTAATCAGAATTCTGAGCCATGGCTTCATTACATTATAATTCAGCACACAAGATTCATATAGACCCTGTCTTCATTAACACTATAAATATTTCTTTAAAATAACATTTTAGAATTGAACACAGAATCATAATAAGTCTCTTCCATCGCTCTCCATCACTGAAATGCTAGAAATTGATTCTTAGTTGTGTGGATGGCACTTAGGCTCCAGTGCTCCTAAGAACCATCCACAAGGCATGAATTAGTGTCCTATAAGTTACAGTTTGTCAGGGTTTCTAGCTTTCATAAAGAAAGCTGTCCTTGACATCAATGGGAAATCTTCAGGAGCAGACTGAATCTGTGACAGCATTGCTTCAGAATAATCTGGAATTCAAATCGTGCTTCCAAGTTCATAAGCTCAAGAGCCAGAGGCTGTTGCAAGTATCCCCCATTTATTAAATAGTATGCTTCTAAAAATAAGTGAGTAAATTACACAGGCAAACATCTATATCTATAAAAGCCCAGCGAAACTTACAGTGGAATGACCAGAACGACTGGTTTCTATGACACGTACTGACCACCAGGGGACAGACACTCAATGCAGGAGCTGCGCCTTGGTGATCAGTGCACTCCCATAGTGGGAGTGCTGCTCAGCCAGAAGCTGGGCTTACAGCTGGCAAGTACAGTGGCAGTGGTGAGAGACTCTCCCGCCTCCCAGCAGCACTAAGGAGGAAGCAGGCAGGTGGTAAGGGGCAAGCAGGCGGGCAGTTAGGAGCGAGCAGGTGGGCAGTTAGGAGAGAGGGGCCCCAGATTTTGAGAGGGTGAAGGCCAGGCTGAGGGATGCCACCCTCTCTGTGCACGAATTTCATGCATTGGGCCTCTAGTGTACATATAGAATGAACCTTTGAGTTAACATTGTGGTCACTATTGCAGAACACGTTTTTGTAAAGTTAAATGTCTTTTCTTCTTTAAATTCTTTATTGTTTAAAGTATTACATATAGTATTACATGTGTCTCCTTTTTTCCCCATTGGCCACCCCACCCCCCAGCACATGCCCTCCACACCCGAGTATCTGTGTCCATTGGTTATGCTTATATGCATGCATATAAGTCCTTTGGTTGATCTTATGTTGTTCATTATACTTCACAAATGAGTGAGACCATGTGATATTTCTTTGTCTGACTGGCTTATTTCACTTAGCCTAATGTTCTCCAGGTCCATCCATGCTGTCGCAAATGGTAAGATCTCCTTCTTTTTTACCGTAGTGTAGTATTTCATTGTGTAGAAGTACCACTGTTTTTTAATCAACTCTGCTGATGGGCACTTAGGCTGTTTCCAAATCTTAGATAATGTAAATTGTGCTTCTATGAAATAGGGGTGAATATGTCCTTTCTGATTTCCTGGGATATATTCCTAGAGGTGGGATTAGTGGGTCAAATGGGAGTTCCATTTTTAATTTTTTGAGGAAACTCCATACTGTTTTCCATAGTGGCTGCACCAGTCTGCATTCCCACCAGCAGAAATAGGGCTCCAATTGCTCCACATGTTTGCGAGCACTTGTCGTTTATTGAAGATAGCCATTCCGACAGGTATGAGATGGTACCTCATTGCCATTTTGATTTGCATCTCTTGGATGATTAGTGACTTTGTCAGTGTTTTCATATATCTCTTGGCCTTCTCTATGTCCACTTTCCAAAAGTATTTAAGTCCTTTTCCCATGTCTTGATTGGATTGCTTATCTTCCTTTTGTTAAAATATGCAAGTTCCCTATAAATTTTGGAGATTAGGCCCTTACTGGATATAACATTGGCAAATATGTTCTCCCATGTAGTGAACTTTCTTATTGTTTTGTTGATGTTCTTTTGCTGTGCAGAAGCTTTTTATTTTGATATAGTCCCATTTGCTTATTTTCTCCTTAGTTTCCATTGCCCTAGTAGCTGTATAGATAAAGATATTGCTACAACATATGTCTGATATTTTGCTGCCTATGGATTTTTCTAAGATTGTTATGGTTTCCCATCTTATGTTTAAGTCCTATAGCCATTTTAAGTTTGTTTTTGTATATGGTGTAAGTTGGTGATCTAATTTCATTTTTTTTGCATGTATCTGTCCAATTTTCCCAACACCATTTATTAAAGAGATTGTCTTGACTCCATTATATGCTCTTGCCTTCTTTATCAAATATTAATTAGCATAATGGCTTTGGTCGATTTCTGGCTTCTCTGTTCAGTTCCATTATTGTATTTGTCTGTTCTTGTCCTAGTACCAGGCAGTTTTGAGAACAGTGGCTTTGTAATATAGCTTGATATCTGGTATTGTGATCCCTCCTACATTGTTCTTCTTTCTCAAGGTTGCTGTGGCTATTTGGCATTTTTTGTTGTTGTTTGTTACATATGAATTTTTAGGGAGTTTTTTCTAGGTTTGTGAAATATGCCATTGGTATTTTAATGGTGATTGTATTAAATCTATAGATTGCTTTGGGTAGCATGGACATTTTAATGTTTATTCTAAAAATCTATGAACACGGTATATTCTTCCATTTGTTTATGACTTCCTATATCTCTTTTTTCAATATCCTGTAGTTTTCTGAGTACAGGTCTTTTACCTCCTTGGTTAAATTTATTCCTAAGTATCTTAATTTTTTGGCTGCAATGGTAAATGGGATTGTATTCATTGTTTCTCTTTCTGTGAGTTTATTATTGGTGAATAAGAAAGCCATAGATTTCTGGGTATTGGTTTTATATCCTGTTCTACATTGTCAAATTCATTCATTAAATCTAGTAGTTGTTTGATGTAGTCTTTAGGGTTTTCTATGTGCAATATCATGTCTGTGAATAATGACAGTTTTACTTCTTTTCCAATTTAGATACCTTTTATTTATTCTTTGTTTCTGATCACTATGGCTACCACGTTTAGTTCTATGTAAAATAGGACTGGTGAGAGTAGGCATCCCTGTCTTGTTCCTGTTCTTAGGGAAAATGGTCTTAGTTTTTGCCCATTGCATATGATGTTGGCTGTAGGTTTGTCATATAGGGCTATTATTATATAGAGATCTGATCCCTCTATTCCCACTTTGCTGAGATATTTTATCAAGTGTGTTGTATTTTGTCAAATGATTTTTCTATATCAATTTATATGATTATATAATTTTTATCTCTCAATTTCTTTATGTGATGTATCATGTTTATTGATTTGCGGATATTTTACCATCCTTGCATCCCCAGAATAAATCCCACTTGGTCATGGCATATGCTTTTTCAAATGTGATGCTGAATCCAATTTGCTAAGATTTTTTTTTTGAGGATTTTAGCATCTATGTTCATCAGACATATTAGCCTTTAATTCTCTTCGTAGTGTCTTTATCTGGTTTTGTGATTAGGGTACTGCTGGCTTCATAGAAAGAGCTTGGAAGTGTTCCTTTCTCTTGAAATTTTTGGAATAGTCTGAGGAGGATAGGTTTTAGTTCTTCCTTGAATGTTGGTAAAACTCCCCTGTGAAGCTGTCTGGCCCATGGTTTTTGTTTGCTGGAGGTTTTTTGATGACTGATTCAATTTCCTCCATTGTTATCAGACTATTCAGATTTTTTTTTTCCTGATTGAGTTTTGGAAGGTTGTATTTATAGAAATGTTCATTTCTTCTAGGTTGAAGAGTTTGTTTGAATAGAGTTGTTCACAGTATTTTTTTATTTTTTTACAATCCTTTGTATTTCTGTGGGGTCTGTTGTTATTTCGCCTCTATCATTTCTGGTTTTGTTTATTTGGGTCCTCTCTCTTTGCTTCTTGGTGAGCCTGGCTAGAGGTTCATCAATCTTGCTTAGCGTTTCAAAAAACTAGCTCTTGGTTTCATTGATCTTTTGTATTGTTGTTCTTTGTTTTTTTTTTTTTTTTTTGGTCTCTATGTAATTTATTTCCACTCTGACCTTTAATACCTCCTTCCTTCTGGTCACTTGGATTTTCTTGTTGCTCTCTTTCTAATTCTTTAAGTCGTAGAGTTACATAATTTATTACCAGTTTTTTGTTTGTTTGGTTGGTTTGTTTGTTTTTTTAGGTAGGTCTGTAATGCTATAAACTTCTCTCTCAGCACTGCTTTTACTGTGTCCCATAGATTTTGGATTGTTGTGTTTTAATTGTCATTTGTTTCCAGGATGTTTCTTTATTTCTTGTTAGATATCTTTGGTAACCCAATCATTGTTTAATAACATGCTATTTAGACTCTAGGTATTTGGATTTTTTGTACTGTTTTTATTGTTTTTTTTTAATTTAATATTATGCCATTGTGATCTGAGAAGATGCTTGATATGATTTCAATCTTCTTGAATTTGAAGAGACTTTGCCTGTGTACTAATATGTGGTCCTTCTTTGAAAATGTCCCATATGAACTTGAGAAAAATATATATATTCTGTAGCATTGGTGTGAAATGTTCTGAAGATGTCGATTAATTCTATCTGATCTAGTGAGTCGCTTAGGATTGCTGTTTCTTTGCTGATTTTTTTTTTTTGTCTAGAGGATTTATCCAATGATGTCAAAGGGGTATTAAAGTCCCTTACTCTGATTGTATTTCTGTTGTTATATCCATTGATATCTTCTAGAAGTATTTTTATGTATTTGGGTGCTCCTGCATTGGATGCATAATATGTTTACCAGAGCTATATCTTCTTGTTGTAGCAATCACTTTAGTATTATGAAATGGCCTTCCTTGTCTCTTGTTATGGCCTTCACTTTGAGGTCTATTTTATCAGATATAAGTATTACTACTCCAGCTTGTTTTTAAATTTCCATTTGCCTCAAAAATATTTTTCCATCCCTTCACTTTCAGTCTGTGTGAGCCCCTTGTTCTGAGGTGGGTCTCTTGTAGACAGCATATATATGCATCATGTTATCTTATCCATTCAGCCAGTCTGTGTCTTTTGATTGGAGCATTTAGTTCGTTTAAGTTTATTATTGATAGGTACATGTTTGTAGCCATTTTTATTCTTTAAGCCTCTGTGCCTTCTTCTTTTTCTATTTTTTTTTCTTTTTACAGCAGTCCCTTTAGCATTTCTTGCATTGCTGGCTTGGTAGTGATAAACTCCTTTAGCTCTTTTTTTTTTTTTTTTTAGGAATGGAAAGGGATAGAGAGTTAGAAACATTGATGAGAGAGAAACATTGATCAGCTGCCTCCTGCACACCCCACACTGGGGATGTGCCCGCAACCAAGGTACATGCCCTTGACTGGAATCGAACCTGGGACCTTTCAGTCTGCAGGCTGATGCTCTATCCACTGAGCCAAACCAGTCAGGGCTCCCCTTCAATTTTAAATGATAGCCTTAATGGATAGAGTATTCTTGGTTTCAGTCCCTTGCTTTGCATCACTTTGTATATGTCATTCCATTGCCTTCTGGCCTGATGTGTTTCTGTTGAGAAATCATTTGATAATCTAATGGGAGATCTTTTGTAGGTGATTTTCTGTCTCTCTCTTGCAGCCTTTAATAGTCCCCCTTTGTTATTAACATTTACCATTGTAATTGCGTTGTGTCTTGGTGTGGGTCTTTTTTGGTTCATCTTGTTTTGGATTCTCTGTGCTTGTTTGACTTTTCTTCCCCAGATCATGAAAGTTTTCTGTAATTATTTCTTCAAATAGGTTCTCTAATCCTTGCTCCTCTTCTTGTGCTTCTGGCAACCCTACTAAACTTATGTTACTTTTTTCATGTTGTCCTAAACCTCCCTGAAGTTCTCCTGCTTTCTAATTTTTTTTCTACAATGGATGTTGAAATTGGGCATGTTTTCTGCCCTATCTTCTAACTCACTAATTCAGTCTTCTGCTTCTTCTAGTTTACTGTTGAAACATTCCATTTTATGTTTTATTGTATCTATATCATTTTTGATTTCCTCTTGATTCTTACATAATTGATTTTCTCATCAATCCAGTTTATAAACTGTATGACCCTTACTCTGACTTCTTTTTGTGACATACTTTATGCCTCCGTTTCATTTAGTTCCTTTTCTGGCAATTCCTCCTTTTCTTTCCTTTGGGATTGTTTCCTTGTCTCCCTATTTTTGCTGTCTTTCTCTGGCCCTGAGAACCCTGCTTGGGATTTGAAAGGTTGAAGACTCTATCACGACAATGGTCTGAAATTTGTTGGCCCAGAGGCTGGGTCTGCCTTGTGTCTCATGCCTTTATTGTCTCTGCTCTGTGTTGCATCCCCTTCTCCCATGGATCTAGTCCTTCTGTTGTCTGCTTCAGATGCTTGGGGTGGTGGGAGTGCCTGCATAGTTCCTCTGATATGTGACTCCCTTTGAGGACCCAGATCCCTCTGGTATTCAAATCACTGTGTGGCCCTGGCATCTGTAGCAGGGTGGCACCCTAGGTCCCTCTGGCAGTCCACTTGTGGTGCGGTTCTGTGGTCACTGGCCAGGCACACTCACCCATTCTGGGTCACCCCAGCAGAGCTTTCCTATGACCCAGATTGAGGCATGTGCTGGGTTGTTCCAGGTAGCCTGTGCAGGACTGCTCCAGGATCTGGGGATAAGCGTGTATGGGTTATTCTGGGTTGCACATCAGAGCTCCTCCTTAGCCTGAGTGGGGCACACATGGGGTTATTCCATGTTGCTCTGGCAGCAAGACCCTGAGCTCAGGATGGGGTGGGCACAGGTTGCCCTGGGTCACACAGTCCCCACTTACTTGTAGGCCAGACACACATGAGACACACATTTGGTTGCTCCAGTTCTCCCCTCCTCAGTATGGAGCAGGGGCAGGTTTCCCTGGGTTTCTCCGTCCATTCTCCCCTGTCACCAAGGGTGAGGTGCATGTTGGGTTGGTCTGGATGGCCCCAGCAGGACTGTCCTGAGGGCCAGGGTTGAGCAAGCACCATTTGCTCTGTGTCACACAGTCAGAGCTCCCCTGCGGCCCAGACTGGGGTGTGCTCTGGGTTGCTCCAGGTCACCCTGTCAGCATATCCTGGGGCTGGGACTGGAGCAGGCACCAGGTGGCTCTGCATCTAGCAGCATGGTTCTGGGGTCCAGAGATGGAGTGGTGAAATAGGAATTTTATGGGGATATAGGCAGATTTAGGGAATTTTTAGAATTGAGGGTCCATGGAAAAACACAGGGCTACAGATTGGGAGAAGTTACATTTCCATATGACAAGAGAGCTGGGAGAAGCTACATTTACCTAACACAAGGAAGTCAGGTCCTGTTACATTTCCATAAGACAAGGGAGCAGCAACAGTTACATTTATAAGACAAGGGAGCAAAAACAGTTATATTTCCATAAGACAATAGAACTGGGAGTAGCCAAAAGGTCTATATTTACAAAATAAAGAAGGGGGAAGAAAGCCCAGAGGGGATGGGAGAACAATGTGGGAGGAGGGCCACCATGTCCTATGTGATGTCTGATCTTTGAGCTCAGGAGTTACTATAGTAACCAATTCAAAAGGGAATATTGACCAATCAGAAAGGATATCAGAGCACAGGGACTTGCATGCAGCCTTTATAAACCTTGGAAATAGGAATTCAGTGGGACTCTTTCCCCCTCCCCATATGGTGGTCCATTTTGTGGGACACTTTCCCCCTCCCCGTGTGAGAGTCTGTGCTATGAGATTCTTTCCCCTTCTGCATGTGGGAGTCTGTACTTGTTCTTCAATAAAATGTCCACCTTTGCTATACCACCTTCCATCCATGGCATCAGACAAAGAGCCCGGGAACCATCCTTCCCAAGGGAACATGTTCCAGTCTAAAAATTTTGTTTCAGTGGGGCACAGAGTTCCCTCTGGCTTGCACTCACTGCAAGGCCTTGGAGCTGGATCCTAGAATGCTGGGTCTCAGCAGTCTGGTGAGGAGGCCTGGTGTGGGAGTTCACTCTGGTGGCATGCTCTTCCTTCAGATGTCTGGGAGCCTGCTGGGAGGTACTATGCCACTCACTGCTGGGTAACAGTGGTGGGTTCCATGTGGTTTATGGCTGGCAAGTGGCATTCTCTAGTCGTCCTCTGACCTTCCTTATTGAAAATTGTCTTCTCAGCTGTGGCTAATTTGTTAATTCAGGGTAAATATTCTCCAATTTAGTTGAATTTCTGGCCTGGACCTAGGACAGCGATGGCGAACCTTTTGAGCTCGGCATGTCAGCATTTTGAAAAACCCTAACTTAACTCTGGTGCCGTGTCACAAATACAAATTTTTTGATATTTGAAACCATAGTAAAACAAAGAATTATATTTTTGATATTTATTTTATATATTTAAATGCCATTTAACAAAGAAAAATCAACCAAAAAAAATGAGTTCTCATGTCACCTCTGACACGTGTGTCATAGGTTCACCATCACTGCTCTAGGAGGAGGTGCATGGCACTGCTGCCTATTCAGCTGCCATTTTCCCACCTGAAATGTCTTTTTGTAATGTGAATATCATCATTGATTCTGTAAGCACACGCTTTTTTTTTGTATTGAGTTTGTTTAAACTGAAAACTATTTGTATGTGAGACTAGGGAACTTGTAGTTGCTGTCTTCATGTGTTTAAGCTAATTGGGTCAATATTTTAATAAGGTTTCTAATTCTTCTGAGTTGGGAGCAGATGGCCCTGTTATATAATAAACTATGGATATTGAGAATACAAGAAATGTTAGTATTATAATCAAATAAAACTTGCAATAACATTAACATTAGACATGTCTAATGATTTGTGTGGCAATTGCATCGAAATATTAAGTGGTTTCTGTAAATGGCTATGATTAATATGACTCCTGCAAGCCAAGCCAATGAAACTTTTGCATGGACAGATGTTTTGAAGAAAGTGTTAAAGAAAACTGACTGGTGGCCTCTTTGAGGAGCCCCACATCTGTGACTCAAGGAGAATTAAGCCTTTCCTTCCTTCATCTGGGAATTCCAATGGCCCAGATTTTAAGGAGCTCCTGTTGAACAGGTATTTATTGTTAAATTTAACCCTTTATGACCAAACCAGATAAGTCATACTAACCATGGGCCAGTGGTTTCTCACCTTGAGCAAGTGTCAGAATACCAAGGAAAGGGTGTTAATGCATAGATTTGTAGGTCAGCTTCTCATTCAGTAAGGTTGAGAGTTGAACTAAAAAATTTTGCATTCAAAACAAGTTCTCAGGTGATGGCATTGCTTCTGGCAAGGGCAGCACACTCTGGGAACCACTGGCTTAGAGGAAAGCCTGAGAACCTCGGGCTACAAATGTCTTGCCTCCTTCTTCAAATATCTTCTTCACTTGGCTTTCAAGACAGAAAATGATTTGGTTTTTATTTTTAAGTCACTGGCCACTAACTATCCTTTTTTGCTGGATCCTCCTTATATTCCTGACCTCTAAACATTGGAAGACCCCCGAGATTATTCCTTGGCCTTCTCCACTTTTCTATTTATCTCTACTTCCTAGGTGATCTGATCTGGTTTGATGGCCTTAAAAAGTTTGAATATACTGATGACTCAAAAGTTAATGTAATGAATGTGCTAATTGCAATTAATGTTGTGAAGAAAATATACATGGTACTGTGAAAACACATACCAGAGGCCTTTGTCCCAGTCTAAATCAGGGTATCTGCAAAGTTTGAGTTGCTGGCCATTAGTCAGACTGGGACATATTTTGCCAATATTGTTTAAATCCTTACCTGAGGCCATGTTTATTAATTGTATAGAGAGAAGAAGGGTCAGACAGGGAGAGGAAGAGAAAGAGAGAGAGAGAGAAATACATTGATGAGAAAAACATCTATAGGTTGCTTCCCATATACACCCCAACCAATGATCAAACCTGCAACCTAGGTATGTATCCTGACATAGAATTGAACTTACAACCTTTTTTTGCGCCTGGAAAAATGCTCCAATCAACTGAGTCACTCATCCAAAAAAATACATTTTTATTAGAAGTCTTTCACACCCATTTGTTTGTATCATCTGAAGCTGCTTTTGCACTACAATGGCAACAGAGTCTACATAGCATGTAAACCTGATAGTATTCACTATCTGGCCCTTTATAAGAAAATCAATTGATCTCCTGGATAGGGGATCAAAGAACAAATGGCAATTGAGTTGAGGTCAGAAAGATATGAGTTATCCAGTGAAAGAAGGGGGAAGAGTGTTTCAGGCCACCAGAACAGCATTCCTATGGGCCTCTTATAAGAAGGGAGCATGGGGAATCAGAGGACCTGATGGGAAGCTTGTTTGTCTGGAGAATGAAATCAAATATGAAAACATACCAAATGAGGCTTGTCAAAGATGTGTGGAGTTGTGTACTTCACAAATATGGCATAAAGCAATGCTTCTAAGACTTTATTGTGTATAAAATCTACATGTTAAATCAGATTCTGATTCAATAAGTTTGAGACAGGGCTTGTCATTCTGCGTTTCAAATAAGGTTCTAAATAATGTTTAAATGTAATGTGCTATATGCTGCCTGGAAAGTATAAGGGCATGATCTCATTAAAATTGCGTGGTTGGATGAAAGACATAAGGGGAAGAAATAAAAAGTGGTGCCAGATTTTTAAATTATGCAGTCCAGTGCTGCCAATTCCTGGGAAGGAAGGGCACTCTGGGAACCAAGCATATTTGAGTATGGAGATAATGCCTTAAATCTTGGATGAGTTAAATTTATGGTGTACATGGGGCTAGTACATGTAAACCAGCAAATAGTTGTATATTCAAGGTTGAAGCTGTAAGAGAGGATTGCGATTCAGGATGGATTTTTTACAATTAGGTGAGTGAGACTTCAGTATTTTTCTAGGATTAGGAGAAGTTGTAAGTGATGCAGCAAGGTAAAAGAGTGGTCAACCAAGAAGCCTGCTTATGGAGATGAATCCAGAGAAGTTGCTACCCATGGAGAGGAAAAATAAGGTATTTATGCAGATTGTTGGGTGGAGCTTGAGGACACTCTCACTGCTTGCCTCTATTTTCTTTTTGAAGATGAAAACAAGGCCATCTGCTGATAGGATTGAGAAGGGAAGAAGGGGAGGGATAAATGTATGGCAGACATATGTATGTATGTGTATCTGTAAACTATTCAACATTTGTGTATTTTGAAAAAAATTTATTTTTTAAATATATTTTTATTGATATCAGAGAGTAAGGGAGAGGGAGAAAGAGATAGAAACAACAATCTTGAAAATCATTGATTGACTGGCTCCTGCACACCCCCTACTGGGGATCAAGCCTGAGAACCAGGCGTGTGCCCTTGACAGGAATGGAACCCAGGTCTTTTGAGTCCACAGGCCGACACTCTATCCACTGAGCCAAACTGGACCTGGAAAGCATTATGCTAAGCAAAATAAGCCAGTCGGAGAAAGATAAATATCACATGATCTCACTCATATGTGGGATATAATGAACAACATAAACTGATGAACAAAAATAGATCCAGAGACAGAGAAACACCGAACAGACCATCAAACCTCAGAGGGGGTAAGAGTCAACCGAAGAACTTGTATGCATACATATTAACATAACCAATGGACAGGGACACTGGGGCAGTGGGGGGTGGGAGTGGCCAGAGAGGAGTGGATGGGGGGAAAAGGAGACATATGTAATACTTTAAACAATAAAAAAACAAAACAAGAAAAATATTTGATAAATGTTTTAAATAAATTATTTATCAAATGTTTATTTGATTCATCCAATTTCTAGGCAGGGTAGGTATACCACATTAAGATCCAAGAAAAATGTAAATATTTCCTTTTTTTATTTTTTTTTGTAGAGGGAATCTGATGTTTTATTTTTTTAAA
>NW_006284938.1:67557-69436 GCF_000327345.1 Myotis davidii
TATTTCTATTAAATATTTATTTATCCATATGCTACATTTAAAAACATTTTATTGTATTCAATCAGGACCATAAAACAAGATGACACTTTACAGATCAATTCCAAGCCCTCTCTTTTTACAAATGGGGAATTGAGGGCCAGAGAGGAGAAAGGATTTGCTAAGGATCAAATAGTAAATCAGTAGAAGTTTTCGGGACTCTTTTTAAGTTCCATGCTTTTTCTAAAACACCAATGAACCATGATGCTTAAACAAAAATAAATATTTTTCTTTTTTTATTATTTAAAGTATTACATGATGATTTCTTTATATTCCACAAATATAAATGACTCTTCTATTTATGCTCTTCACCTTTATCATAAAGTATATCCTACCAACAGGTTTTCTTCTTTCAGGGAATAGTTGAGAAGCTCCTTGACATCAGTGACCATGTACAATTCATATTGACATTTACTACAGTAGTTTAATAACGTATTTGTATTTTATTTTTATTTTATTGTTTAAGGTATTACAAATAGTAGTACATAATGTCTCATTTTTTTCCCATTGACCTTCCTCTGGCCTCCCCTCCCCTTCCCCCACTCCTGCACTTGCCCTCAACCATCCCCACCCCCCCATCCCCCCCATACAAGTCCTTCAATTGATCTCTTACCGACCTCCCCAACCCTCCCCTGCCTTCCCGCTGTAGTTTGATGCTTCTTTGCCTCTGTATCTATTTTTGTTCAACAGTTTATAATGTTCTTTATATTCCACAAATGAGTGAGATCATGTGGTATTTATCTTTCACTGACTGACTTACTTCACTTAGCATAATGCTCTCCAGTTCCATCCATGCTGCATTTCTTTTTAAACACAATGTTTAGATTGAGGAAATTTTATTTTCCCCATGTAAGAGCTCGCTACAATCAGAAAAGTAATGGCTGATCCTTGGGTTTTGAAGTTTTGCTTACAGAGAATGTACTTCTTAAACTGAGTTCCTCCTGGCAGGAATTTGTTTTTGTTTGTTTGTTTTCCCTATCCATGCTCTCTGGAATAAGAAGGTGAATCTTGGCCTTTCACTAAGTTGCTGTGTGCTAGTGTAACTCAAGTTCTATTTTCTTTTTTCCCATTTAGAAGTTCAGAGCAGTAGTGCCCCTCCTCCTATCTACTTCAAATGCTTTTGTGAAGATAAATCTCAAGTATACGGAGGAATTAGAACAAAGGTGTTTTATATGTACAAAGTATTATCATATACACATGATACTTCATAGCCAAGATAACATTTAAAACCAAAATCAAGAGTTTTTAGAGCACTAATTAATAAATATAAACGGATATACTGAGACATATCTGCTTTACAGAGAAGTTGAAAGAAGTAATTGATGCTTCTAAAGTCCTTGAAATCAATGAATTAAAAAGTTTACAATTGGCAAGGTATGATTATCTTCTATATTATGAATGTTATAATTAACACACATTTTCCTATTCAGGGTCATAGCTAATACTTGTTTAAAATAAATACAGCCATTAAAACGAGTATTTGAAGGATATCATTTGGGTGACCATCAATTGATATGGACTCCAGTCTCACCCAAGTACATTTTACTACCTATATTTTGTAACTTTAGTAATCTGCCTTGCATTCATGGCAGGAAGAATTGAAATGACTTTACATTATGATTTATTCAAATAACAGATATCAGGAGACAAATAAATTGTAGGACATATATTTCTCTGTCTAACCAGGTTACCTCAGATTTTTTTATATTATCTATGACATTTGCTTGAAAAACATTCTTCCAGTTTTATTAAACTGTATATGGTAGGAAGCAACTAAATATTTC
Organism: Myotis davidii; assembly: GCF_000327345.1. Lineage (NCBI taxonomy): Eukaryota > Metazoa > Chordata > Mammalia > Chiroptera > Vespertilionidae > Myotis > Myotis davidii. The sequence goes on from NW_006284938.1 coordinate 69,378, forward strand.
CTGAAATCTACATTTTTAAATATATATTTTTATTGATTAAGATAATACATATGTGTCCT
>NW_006284938.1:70895-84188 GCF_000327345.1 Myotis davidii
TGTTAGGTAATTTTAAATTGCAAAAGGCCAGGCCATTCATATGCAAAAGCCTCTGGGCACAGCTTGGGTGGGGCAGGGTCTCAGGGAATCAACAGGGCAGAACAAACAGCTATGGCTGTTCCTCAGCCCTGCCCTGAGATCCTGGGTCTCAGTATCCAGCAGTAATCGCTGCAAGCATCTCTGAGCGCCCTCGAGTTCGGAGTTCTGCCCACTGCCAGACAGTCCAGTTTCTCCCTGTATGAATCCTGAGTCCCCAGAGACTTCCCGGAACCGGAGTTCAGAGCAGTCAGGAGCTAGTGACTCCCTCCCGATTCAAAAAGACAGCCGCATCCTTAGGTGCCAGCCCCTTTTCGTGCGCACGCGCGAGAGCCTCCATACCTCTGCACTTTACTTCCTCAGCTCCTCTGACTCTCAAGGTGCTTTTCTCTTTCCTTCTAGTTGTAGAATTTCCACTCAGCTAGCCTTCTTGTAGTTCTGGATGCTGTCTGTTTTGTGTTTTCATTGTATTTTTGAAGTTGTTGTGGGAGGCAGCAATTTCCCAGTGTTTACCTCTGCCGCCATCTTAGTTTCTCCTGAAATCTACATTTTTGCATTCCCAAATGATTGGCTTAGAGCTGGAAGGAGAGGAGACATACACAAGTGAATGGACTGGGATAAGGGCAGACAGTGGGGGCAATCATGGGGCAGGGCAAGGGAGTGACTAGTGGTTTTTAAGCACCAAGACCTTTGGAACATTTTAGAAATATACTGTATTTACATTCATTTGCTGAGAAAGTAAATACAATTAGTTCAGATTACAAAAAATATGTCCCATTTAGATAAATACTGTTCAAAAGGACAGAGAACAAAATGCCTCTGCTAAGTTCATCTGGTCATAGTGAACTAGGGAAAACAAAATTAGATTGTTCTTTTTAGAATTCAATAACACTTTAATACTGTTCACTGTAAAATTTTCTCAAGTATGCTCTATATTTGAAAATTTTCTGATAAAATGTTGGAGGAAAAACAAGAAATGCCTGTGTACTCATATTCCATTATCATCCCTCCCTACCTCAGACATCAAATGCATAGAATCAGACTCCCCAGATCTATTTAACTATATTATCCTATATAATAAAAGCCTAATATGCTAAGTGGCCAGTCATCTGGTCATCCATTCAACCAATCCCATCTAATAAAAGAATAATATGCAAAATAACCATCACTCCCTCACTCCCTCACTCCGTCACAAAGATAGTGGCAGCTACAGTGCTGGAACAAGCAGGAGGCTTGAGTTGCCCCGGTGATGGAGGAAGCCAAGCTTCCTGCCTGCCCTGGCTGACCCTGAGCTCCACTGAAGGCTACAAAGTTTCAATTATAGACTATAAATAAATCCCAGATAAATGTTTCCACTGGCGTGGCCTCCACTCAAGTAGGGGCTCAGAGCCTCAGTTGCCAGGGGCAACCCAGGCTTCCAGCTGGACCAAGGTTACAAAGTTTCAATTATAGAAGTTAAATAAATCTCAGATACCTGCTTCCAGCCCATGGGCATGGCCAGCCTGAAAATGGCTATCAGCCACTCACCCAGGGTGGCCAGGCACCACAGTAGGGCCTGTATGTATGTAAGTATGTATGTATGTATGTATGTATGTATTACTACTTCAATTTCATCAGTAGTTATCAGCCTATTCAGGTTTTCTGATTCTTCCTGATTGAGTTTTGGAAGCTTTTATTTTTCTAGGAATATGTCCATTTCATCCAGGTCATCCAATTTGTTGGAATATAGTCATTCATAGTATTTTTTTTAACTATCTTTTGTATTCCTGTGGGGTCAGTTATTACTTCAACTCTTTTGTTTCTGATTTTGTTTGTTTGGGTCCTCTTTGTTTCTTATTGAGTCTGGTTAGAGGTTCATCAACCTTCTTTAGCTTTGCAAAGAACCAACTCTTTGTTTCATTGATCTTTTTTACTGTGTGTGTGTGAGTGTGTGTGTGTGTCATTTATTTGTGCTCTAATCTTTATTATTTCATTCCTTCTACTTATGCTGAGATTTTCTTTTTGTTCTCTTTTTAATTCTTTAAGTTGTAGGGTTAGATAATTTATAACCATTTTTTTCTTCTTTTTTGATGTAGGCCTGTAGAGCTATGAACTTCTCTCTCAGGACAGCTTTCACTGTGTCCCATAGCTTTTGGGTTGTTGTGTGTTCAATTTCCTTTGTTTTCAGGATTTTTAAAAAAATATATTTTATTGATTTTTTACAGAGAGGAGGGGAGAGGGATAGAGAGTTAGAAACATCAATAGGATTTTTTTACTTCTTCTTTGGTTACCCATTCATTGTTTAATAGCATGCTATTTAACCTCCAGGTATTTGAATGTTTTTGAGTGTTTTTATTGTAGTTTATTTCTAATTTCATGTTGTGATCTGAGAAGATGTTTGATATAATTTCAATCTTCTTAAATTTGTCATGAAATGTGGTCTATCCTTGAAAATGTCCCATGTGCACTTAATAAGACTGTATATTCTGTAGTTTTGGGGTAAAATGTTCTGAAAATATTAATTCCATCTGTTTTTTTTTTGTTCGTTTGTTTGTGTGTGTGTGTGTGTGTGTCCAGATATATCCAGTGATGTCAATGGGGTATTAAAGTCCCCTACTTGATTGTGTTGCTGTCAATCTCCCCATAAAATACTCCAGAATTTTTAAAAATATATTTTGATGCTCCTGTATTGGGTGTATATACATTTACCAGAATTATATCCTCTTGTTGTATCAATCCCTTTAGTATTATGAAGTGGACTTCATTCTCTCTTTGTCTTTACTTTGAAGTGTACTTTGTTAGATATGAGTAATGCAACCTGAGCATTTTTTTTTTCATTTACATTTGCCTGGAAAAAACTTTTTTTTAATTTTTATGCACAAATAATGAACTCACTAAAAAATCAACCCCAATTACAATTGCAAAAAATTAAGATACTTAAAAATAAACTTAAAACTGCAGGATGTTGAAAAAAGAGATAGAGGAAGATATAAACAAGTGGAAGAATATACCGTATTTGTGAATTGGTAGAATCAACATTATTAAAATGTCCATACTAATCAAAGCAACCTAGAGATTCAATGCAATCAAAATTAAAATACCAATAGCATATTTCACAGATCTAGAACAAACACACCAAAAATTTATATGGAACTAAAAAGACCCTGAATAGCTACAGCAATATTGAGAAAGAAAAACAAAGTTGGAGGAATCAATGTACCAGATATAAAGCTATACTACAAAGCCACTGTATTCAGAACAGCCTGGTACTGGCACAAGAATAAGCATATAGATCAATGGTGCAGAACAGAGAACCCAGAAATCGACCTAAGCCACTATGCTCAATAAATATTGGAAAAGATGGCAAGAGCATACAATGGAGTAAAGGCAGTCTCTTCAATAAGTGGTGTTGTGAAAAATGAACACATACTTGCAAAAGAATGAAACTAGACCACCAACTTACACCACACACAAGAGTAAAGTCAAAATGTATTAAAGAGTTAAATGTACTTGTAAGTCATGAAACCATAAAAATATTAGAAGAAACCATAGACAGTAAAATCTCAGACATCTCTCATAGCAATATGTTTACCGATACATCTCCTAGGACAAAGGAAATGAAGGAGAAAATAAACAAATTGGAATACATAAAAAAAGCTTCTGCACAGCAAAAGAAACCATCAACAAAATGATAACAGAACCCACTGTATGGGATTAAATGTTTGCCAATGATAGATCCAATAAGGGGTTAATTTACAAAATATATAAGGAACTCATACAACTTAACAAAAGGAAGACAATTCAATTAAAAATGAACAAAGGACCTAAATAGACACTTTTCCAAACTGGACATACTGAAAGTCAAGAGGCATATGAAAAAATTTTCAAATCAGTAATCATTTGAAAGATACAAACCAAAATGACAATGAGGTATCACCTCACACCTGTCAGAATGGCTATCATCAACAAATCAACAAATGATAAGTGTGGGTGAGGTTGTGGAGAAAAGGGAACCCTAGTACACTGCTGGTGTGAATGCAGATTGGTACAGCCATTATGGAAAACAGTATGGAGTTTCCTCAAAAAATTAAAAATGAAACTTCCATTTGACTCATAACCCCACTTCTAGGAATGTATCCTAAGAATCAGAAATACTAATCAGAAAGGATATATGCACCCCTATGTTTATAGAAGCACAATTTACAATAGCTATGATTTGGAAACAGCCCATGTGCCCATCAGCAGATGAGTTTATAATAAAGCTGTGGTACATTTACACAATGCAACACTCACTATGCAGCTCTAGAAAAGAAGAGCTCTTACCATTTGCAACAGCATGAATGAACCTGGAGAATATTATGCTAAGTGAAATAAGCCCATCAGAGAAAGATAAATATCACATGATCTCACTCATACATGCAATATAATGAACAAAATAAACTGTTGAGGAAAACATAATAAGAGACATAGAAGCATAGAACAGACTGTCAAACCTCAGATGGGAGGCAGGGGAGGGTGGTTGGGTGGGAAAATACCAACCAAAGAAATTATATGCGTAATCCATATACACAGACAATAGAGTAGTGAATATCTGGTGTAGGAGGGTGGAGAGGGAAGATAGAGGATTTTAATGAGGGTAAAAAGGGGACATATGTAATATTTTCAACAATAAAGAGTTTTTAATTTTAAAAAAATTATTTCAAAATACAGAGAGTGGGCCAAGTTTGGTGGTAGTTGCCCACCCCTGAACTAGGCTGTAACACTTCTCTAGTTGTCTTTAACAACATGTTGCTCTGGTGTTAAAATTAAGTGTGCTAGAATTGGAGACAGTGATCTATTTGAAGTAAAGAGAATGAACTAAATTGCTTGGACCCAGTAGTGCCACTAAATTTCTGTGAGAATTTGATTAAATTTTGTAATGCCTTTATGCCTTAGTTTCCTTATTTACAAATAAAAATGAGAATCACTGTACTATTTATCTCTATGCAATATTTGTTTTCAGGAAGATGGGGAAAACATAGATGGCCTGCACATTGAAAAATGAAATTACAATTCAAATCTTAGGTGCTTATTTTTCCTTATACCAGGCAATCACCATCCAGAGACATAATTTCCCTATAGATCACATACTAGGCCCAGCCTCTGCTGTCTTTAGAAGGATCAGCAGGTGAGTTCATGGCATTGGCATATACTTATGAAAGTTGATTCTTATGGCAATAAACAGAATCAGATTCAGCTCCCAAGCTGTGCAAAGAACAATGGGAGGCAGGCAACCAAGTAAGTGAAAATCAGACAAGATAGAAAATTGTGAGAAAAGTTGGTTAAGGCCAGTTTGAGTGGCTAATACCCATCCTATATAATAAAAAGGTAATATGCAAATTGACCCTAATGGGCAAACAGCTGGGAACAACCAGTTGCTATGTTGTGCTCTGGCCACTAGAGGGCAGACACTCAACACAGGAGCTGCCCCTTGGTGGTCAGTGTGCTTCCACAGGGGGAGCACCACTCAGCCAGAAGCCAGCTCATGACTAAGCCATTAGTTGGACATCCCCGAGGGCTCCCAGGCTGTCAGAGGGATATCTGACTGCCAGCTTAGGCCCGATCACCCAGGGAACAGGTCTAAACAAGCAGGTGGACATCCCTGAGAGCTCCTGGACTGTAAGAGGGCACAGGCCAGGCTGAGGGTTGCCCTGAGTGCATGAATTTTCATGTACCAGGCCTCTAGTACCAGAATAAACTGCTAATGGTGATAATATGCCATCTCTCTCAGCAACAGGGATTATTTTAATCAGGTGAGAGTTATTCCTTTGTTGGAACATGCATTTGTGACACCATTAAGTAATCAAATAATATGCTCCTTCCTGACAAGGAACTCCTCAGTACCATATGCCATAAGAAAGCATTTCCTTTTGCCTTGCTTTCACATGTGGGCTCAGGGAGGAAGCTCTTCAACTAGTCCCAGAAAGCTCATCCTTAGAAAGAGGCTCCACAGAAGGGCCCAGAGGACCAGCATTCTTGAGCTCTAATTGCTTGAGGGATGAGTTTGTCCAACTCTTCATGCTTCTAGTAGGGAAACTGAGATCTGAGAGGTGCCTAGCTGAAGGCCCTCAGATATAAATAGCAGTGTCTGCATTAGAAACTAGGTCTCCTGAATCTCCTGTCCTATGAGTTGTTCCATATTTGGGATCTGAAATGTCTACTCTAATACACTCCTTTGCATTACAACAATTGTCATTGACACACCATGATATTGGAAAGTGAATCTGAGGCAAGAATTTCCTTACATATTATTTATTTTGCAAATCTTCAGGTGACAGGAAACTGTTGGGCCCCTTTCCTTCCAAAAATAAAAATAAAGAAAAAAGTCCTCTGTACTCCCATGAACTAATTTAAACAAGTAGGTTCTAAACACTATCTTGTGCTTTTGTCTTTGTTCCAATTATTATTTTTTCTGGTCACATTGACAATAGCTGAAACTGATTTTCAGTATGTTTTAAGGGGACATGTGGTAACTATTGTGAGATAACTTTTTAAAAGCTTTTCTGTATTAATAATTGTTAGACCCAAATATTGCATAATACCTTTTAACTAATACTCAATAAATTAAGCCATGAAGTTACCAAACAATATGGTATTTTTCTCCAGCTTTTCTAGTCTATGAAGAACTCAAACAACAAATTCTCTTAGTACCTGGACATGATAGGCTAGGTTAGCCTTTCCCCTAATTAGCTTATAGACATCTGTTCCTATTTGTACAGACTTTTGTATTTTTCTAATATGTCTAGGTATAGTATTTCCTCAACATTACAAGGTGTTCATTTGTATCCTATGCCTTGTACACTTGAGGAAATGTGGGGGTAAGAAGAGATTAAATATATTTCTTAAAAATGGGATTTGGAGTCAGTGTGGAGTTCAAGCCTCAGCTCCTCTATTTTTCTAATTGTATGACAGTGGGAGCATTCCTTGGACTCTGTCCTCATTGATACAGTGGGGAAAATAATGGTAACTACCTTCTGGATTGAGTTGCAGGTGAAATGAGCTAATGAAGGCAGTATTTAGCAGAGGTTTGCTCACTAGTGTTAGCCAGTATTTTTTTGGGGGAGACTTGGAAGTGTATATAACTTGTTTACTATGATACAGAAAGAAACACAATATTTATTTATTTATTTTTAAGCTGTGAATATTGTTAGATAAAAATACAGAAATGCCCAATGTTAGTGCTGACACACAAACTCTGTAAGTTAAGCCTACTTAAAGTCAATTTCTCCATCCAAAATTCCATGCTGTGAGAGGTATTTTTTTTCTCTTTCTCAGTCAAATGCCTTCCCATTTTTAATGTAACTGGCATGTTTTATTATTTCTACATTATTTCCAATGGAAACATCTCTCCTCCAGAGCATGTAGTGTCATTTTAGCTACTAAACACAAACATTTTTTTCCATATTTTGTCGATTAAGTGTGTCCAGAATTTAATATTTGCAGTCTTGTATGGTTCACTGAACTACTTAGGGGAAAGGGAAATAATGAGAGGGAACAAAATAAGAGATTCTCTTTTTAGTACAAATGAACTAGGAGTAGAATTCTACCTTATTGGTTTCATTAGTGAATATTAAATATAATTATGAGGTTTTAATGAACAGACTGATAACTTTAGTAAGCATTCAAAGAAACAATATTTAAACATTTAATATCTGGAACTTAAACTTTTACACAGATGCTTGCCAATTCTCTCACAACAAACAACACTTATTTTAGGAAGCAGATGGTTCAGCATGCTTGTAGAAGGTAAAGTTGCTTATTGCCAAAAATTAGGTAGCTCAGAAGCAAACTCATTTGTTTTAGTGAGATTGATGTGGTAACATGGACAGTTCATAGAGATCCTTCTTTTTGTTATAGGCTATTATGTCTGAATTGTGTTACCCCTAAATTCACATGTTGAAGGCCTAATTCTCAGTACCACAGAATGTGACTACATTAGGAGACATGGTCTTTAAGAAGTGATTGAGTTAATATGAGGTCATTAGGATGTGCTCCAATCTAATATGGCTGGTGTCATTATGAAAAGGGATTAAAACACAGACATAAATAGAGGTATGACCATATGAAGACACAGGAAGAAAACAGCCATCTACTAGCCAAAGGAAAGAGGCCTCAGAGGGAACTAAACCCATCAATACCTTGATGTTGGATTTCCAATCTCCAGAACTGTGAAGAAATACATTTCTGTTATTTAAGCCATCCAGTCAGTGATACTTTGTTATGGAAGCTCCATGAAACGAATGGATAAACCCAATCTTGATGCCTTGATTACCTCAGCTGAGGTGGATAATATTATCAGGTTCATATTTGCGTATTTTTTTCTATCATAGTGACTCAATGAATAAGTATCAAAGTTGTCATAAAACCCATCTAGCCCTGGCTGCATAGGTGCCCCCGGATAACAGAAGAACTGGGATTTTCTGATAGAGGTCAGGCATGGAGCACCAGAGAATGGACAGGAGATCAGAAACCTAGGTGTACAAGGCACAGGCTAAGGGAGAAGGAAAGTGTCAGGAGTCAGGGCAGGCTGAAGGGCTATAATCCAGGCAGATAAATAAGCTAGGCTGAGCTGAAAGTGTCAATGATCAAAAGGTCATGACACAAATTTAATTCAGATGATAGGGTCTACTTTTGCAAGAGGTCTCCTGTACTCTCTGTGGTTGTAGGTACTAGTAATGGGCAGTGATGAGATGGAAGAAATAGCATGGCACAGTGAAAAGAGCATTAGGCCATTAGTCAAGATGTCTGGTCACACACTCCTGTGTTCAAATTATTCTGTCAGTTCAATATTTTAGAATGTATTAGGTATGTATTTATAATGATTAGATACTAAACAAAGTGCTAGGGACACAAAAGAACTCAGAGGAAGAGAGAGGGACATAAAGAGAGAAATTGCAGCAGGAGTAAGAACTTCCATTTAAGCTCAGTCAAAACAACTCCCCTGATGAAAACTTAAAATCCTTGGTAGTACAAATTTTCCAGAAGCATGGGATAAATAACAGGCTCACAGAGTACTACCAGGTCATAGTTTAAGGGAAATGAGGACTGAGGTGTTTTGCTAATTCAGGCAAGTTTGTATTTCCATTGTGATAGCTTCACAGGATGAAGGGGCAGAAGCAAAAGCCCAAGGTCTTCCCAAGGGGGGAGAGGCTAATAAAAGACTCTTCCCCATATTAAAATCCTTTGGACCCCAAAGGATTGTACTCTGATGGAAGGTAGGAACCAAATATACTCCTCTCCAGGGTTAACAAAAGCAGTGGAACTAAAGGAAATGAAAAAAATTTCACAAAGAATTGTGGCCATAGGCCTGTCCTCACATGAGATTGTATCCTGGGTTTACATGGCCTGGGTTGTAAAAGAAATATCAAGCTATGAAGCAGACCAAAGGTAATCTTAAACTGGCAATTCTCCAAAGCACCTGGTAGAATTGATCACAAATCCTCCTGGAAGAAACTACCTTCATCTTCAGCCTAAAAAATACCCACAAATAATTCTTCCACAACATTGAAGCATGCATTTTATCTCAGTTTAAAGAAAAATAGATTTTGGATGTTAACCCCTTGTCAGAGCTGTTGTTTGTAAATACTAGTATATTCTCCAATTCAGTTGGTTGCCTTTTTGTTTTGTTGTCAGTTTCCTTTGCTGTGCAGAAGCTTTTTAGTATGATTTAGTCCCATTCATTTATTTTTGCCTTTACTTCTCTTACCTTTGAGGTCAAATTCATACAATGTTCTCTAATTCCAAGGTCCATAAATGTAGTAAATATGTTTTCTTCTGTGAAATTCATTGTTTCAGGTCTTATATTTAGGTCTTTGGTCCGTTTTGAGTTAGTTTTATATATGGAGATAAATAGTAGTTTAGTTTCATTGTTTGGCTTTCCAATTTTCCAGGCAAGGAGTTAAAATCCAAAAGTTATATGGACTCATGCAACACAACACCAAACAAACAATCCAATTAAAAAATGGGCAGAGAACAGGATAGACACTTTTCCCAAAAAGACATGCAAATTGCCAACAGATATATAAAAGGATGCTCAACTTTATTAGCTATTAGGGAAATGCAAATCAAAATTATAGACTGGTATAGCCATTATGGAAAACAGTATAACGTTTCCTCAAAAAATTAAATATGGAACTTCCATTTGACCCGGTGATCCTAATATGAGGAATATATCCTAAGAAACTCAAAATATCAATCAGAAAGAATGTATGCATCCCCATGTTTATAGCAGCACAATTTACAGTAGCTAAGATCTTGAAACAGCCCAAGTGTCTATCAGTCAACGAATAGATAAAAAATCTGTGATACATTTATACCATGGAATACTATGCATCAATTAACAAAATAAACTGATGAATGGAGTGGATCCAGAGACATGGTAGCATGGAACAGAGTGTGGAATCTTGGAGGGAAGGTGGGGGAGGGTAGGTGGTTGGGAAGTGATCAACCAAGGAACTTGTATGCATATATGCATAACCCATGGACACAGACAATAAGGTGGTGAAGGCCTGGGGCAGGAGTCAGGGGCGGGCTGGAGGAGGTCAGTGGGGGAAAAGAGGAGACATATGTAATACTTTCAGCAATAAAGATTTTTTTTAAGTACAATTAGATACAACCTCACACCAGTTAGGATGGCTATTTTCAACAAGATAAGTAATAACAAGTGTTGGATAAGTTGTGCAGAAAAAGGAACCTCATTCACTCTTGGTGGGAATGTAGACCGGTACAACCACTACAGAAAACATTATGGCAGTTTCTCAAAAAATTAAGAATGGAGTCATCATATGACACAGCAACCCCTCTTCTGGGTATCTACTCAAAAAATTGAAAATATTTATTTGCAGATATATATGCACCCTATATTCATTGCAGCATTATTCATGGTAGCCAAGACATGAAAACAACTAAAGTGTCCTGTGATAAAGGGTTGGATAAAGAAATTGTGATGTTTATATACAATTGAATATCACTTAGCCATAAGAAAAGGTGGAACACTGCCATTTGTGACAATATGGATGGATCTTGAGAATATCATGCTGAGCATAATAAGTCAGAGAGAAAAAGTTAAGAACCATATTATTTCACTCCTGTATGGAATATAAAACTAAAAGCAACAAATGAACAAATAAGAAAAACAAATAAAAATTCAGAGACACAGAAAACAGTATGGTGGTTACCAGAGGGAAGAGGGTGGGGAGTAGTAAAGTGTAAATGGGGTCAAATATATAGTGATGTAAGATGATTTAACTTTTGGTGGTGGACACACAATGAAGATGAAGTATCATAGAATTGCACACTTGAAACCTATATAATCTTATTAACCAACTAGAGGCCCGGTGCACAAAATTTATTCATGGGTGGGGTCCCTAGGCCTGGCCGGTGATCAGGGCTGATCAGGGCCAAGCCAATCAGGGCCCGAAGGCCCCAGCAGGGTTGGGAGAGGAGGTGACGGTGGCTGGGCCAGGTGCGGAAGGAACAGATGCCAGATGCTGATGCTGCCCTCAGTGCCCTGCCACCCCATAGTTCCCTGCCCCCTCTCCTTCCCTCGGTGCCACACCACCACTGGGGGCCTGCTGGCCAAGGGCCGGATAGGGGGAGGAGCCAGGGGAGGTTTTGATCCCCAGTTAGGAAATTGCAGGAGGCAGCCAATCAGTGATTCTCTATCATCATTGATGTTTCTATCTCTATTTCCCTCTCCAAAATCAATCAAATATATATTTTTAAAATGCAAGGTTTTTAGAGGAAGAAAGGTAAGGCAAGGGAGTTATTGACAAGGGGGCATTTGAGATCTTGTTCACATTTCAGATAGGATAACATAGGGTGGTCCTCAGGGGGTGACAGGTGAGGAGTGGCCGTGGGTGGAGCAGGGCACTGTGGGCTGAGAAACGCGCTGTAATGACTGGAAATGTCTATGACAGTGACACGGAGCATGTGTTGGGGCCATTGCTAGGATCATTCATCCCCAAGAGGTTTTGATTCCTGACAGGAGGAGGAACACAGAGATCAGTGGGCCCTTCTAAGCCTAGAACTTGACACGGGCAGCAGGAGCAGGCTGCCCTGCTTCCCCACAAATGTAAACATGCAGTGTAACTGCACATGGACTTCAGTCACATGGCCAAATCAATGCCCAGCCAGTGCTGGTGGCTGTATCCTTCCATTCTCTGGCTGTGATGTGGTGCTATTGGCTGGGGGCTGGGGGAGGGAGGCTGAAGCCATGCCCCCAAATGCATATAGTAAGGAAGGGGAGGTCAGGAAGCCAGAAGCCAGAAACCAGAGCTGATGTAATGCTATTGGCCGGGGAGGCCAAAACCACACCCCCAAGCACAGGTAGTATAGGAAGGGGTGGGAGGTTGGCCAACTGGCCCCTCCCCCAATGGGGGGTGATCAGGGTCAGGGCTGGCTGGGGGGAGGGACTGTGGGAGGTTGACCACTGGCCCTGCCCCTGATTGGGGTAGGGGGGCCTTTTGGGGGGGCAGCCCAGAGGGAGGGGCTGTGGCTGGTTGGCTGGGTTGGAGGGCCAATCAGGGGGCCAGGCCAGCAGGGGGAAGTGGCCACAGGAGGTTGGGCGGAGGGGGCAATTGGGCCCTGATCGGGCCAGTTGGCCACCGCAGTGCGAGTCATAGCAACAGGTTGTTCCAGTCGTTCCCGTCATTCCATTGTTCCGGTTGCTTGGCTTCTATATATTATAGACTAGTGGCCGAATTTTGTGCATGGGGGCGGTGGTCCCTCAGCCTGGCCTGCACCCTCCCTCTCCAATCTGGGACCCCTTGTGGGATGTTTGATTACCTGTTTAGGATCGGGCCTAAACCAGCAGTTGGACATCCCTCTCACAATCTGGGACTGCTAGCTCCTAACTGCTCACCTGCCTGCCTGCCTGATTGCCCCTAACCACTCTGCATGCCTTGCTGGCCCATGGCCCCTAACCGCCTCCACCTCTGCTCTGCCACCATGGCTTTGTCTGGAAAGACGTCTGGAAGGTCTCCCGGAAGGTATCCCACTCTAATTATATTACCCTTTTATTAGTATAGGTAGTCTTCTAATCCATGAACATAGTGTGTCTCTCCATTTATTTAGGTTTTTGATTTCTTTCATCAGCATTTGTAGTTTGCAGAATACAGAGTCAATGGGTTTTTTCTTTTTTGTTAATACTTACCTGAGGATATTTTTTTCCATTGATTTTTAGAAAGAGTGAAAGGGAGGGTGGGCAAGAGATAGATAGATAGATGATAGATAGATAGA
>NW_006284938.1:84293-90926 GCF_000327345.1 Myotis davidii
AACATCAATGTCAAAGAGACACATTGATTAGTTGCCTACTGCAGCCACCCTGACCAGGGCCAGGGAAAGAACCTGCAAGTCAGGGACATAACTTTGACCAAGAATTGAACCTGTGAACTTTGCTACGCAGGCAATACTCTACCCTACCACTGAGCAATACCAGGCAGATCAAGATTTTATATATTTTTATTAGATTTCTATCTAAGCATAAAACAGAGCAGGGTAATGGAGGGTGGGGTTGTAATTTCAAGTAGGGTAGTCAAGGTCATATTTGAGAAAAAACCTGAAAGACGTGAGGAGGTTTGTCATGCTGGTATCTGTGAGAAGAACATAACTAGTAGTGCAAAAGCTTTACCAGCGCAAAAGCTTTACCACTGCAGAAGGTCTAAGGCATGAACATTCTAGGCACTGGAATAGTAAAGAGACTACTAGAGTAGTAGGAGAGGCATTAAGAGAAAGAATGAAGGGTCAAATCTGTATAGTACCTTTTACATCAGGCCTTACACGAGACTTTGGCTTTTATCCTGAGTAAAATGGTTAGCTACTGGAGGCATCTGTGTAGAGGAAGGCCATTATTGGGCTTTGATTTTGGGAGACTCCCTCTGAGAATAGACTGTAAGTGATCAGGGAGAAAGAAGTGAACATTTTAGGAGGCTATTGCCATAAACCAGAAGTGATTGGATTCTGAAGAGTTTGTTCATTTAACAAATACACATTGACCAATGGTGGAGGCTGTAGAAAGTTATCAATGATACCACCCAAACTCAGGCAATGATCTGGAGAGTGACAACTGTGAAACAAAATTTGGGAAGAAAAATACATTACAGTGGCATGAATAACCATCTAATTACAAGTATTAAAACCTAATTAGTATTCAGTTCATAACACCCAAGGTACAAACAGCAGTGTATGGGAAGCCTAAGATGCTGTCAGACCCATCCTCTTTTTTTTAAAAAAAATATATATTTTATTGATTTTTTACAGAGAGGAAGGGAGCGGGATAGAGAGTTAGAAACATCGATGAGAGAGAAACATCGATCAGCTGCCTCCTGCACACTCCCCACTGGGGATGTGCCCGCAACCAAGGTACATGCCCTTGACCGGAATCAAACCTGGGACTCTTCAGTCCACAGGCCGATGCTCTGAGCCAAACCGGTCAGGGCTAGACCCATCCTCTTTGCTTGGATGACCATCAGAGTCTCTATTGTCTGCAGTGGGTCTCCACAGAAATAAGTATGGCAAATCTACTAGATTTTCCAAAGTTATAAGGACTCAATATTAGGAATTGATTCAGTATTAGGGAATTGATTTATCTGAGCTAGTACTGAACCAGAGGTTTAATCCTTGAGAAACACAAAACTGAGTCAATCCCATTAATTTGAGAAGAGAAGCAGAATTTTACTTATTCTCTTTTTTTTGCATTTAAGTATTGTATCTCCATTCTTTTTTTTAAAATATTGATTAAGCTATTACATATGTGTCCTTATCCCCACATTCCCCCCCATTGCCCCACTCATGCCCTCACCACCCTGTTGTCTGTGTCCATTGGTTAGGCCTATATGCTAGCATATAAGACCTTTGGTTGATCTCTCGCCGTACTTCCACCCTCCCCTACCTTCCCTCTGAGATTTGATGGTCTGATTGATGCTTCTCTGTCTCTGGATCTGTTTTTGTTCATCAGTTTATGTTGTTCATTATATTCCATAAATGAGTGAGATTATGTGATATGTATCTTTCTCCGACTGGCTTATTTCACTTAGCATAATGCTCTCCAGTTCCATCCATGCTGTTGCAAATAGTAAGAACTCCTTTTTTACCGCCACGTAGTATTCCATTGTGTAGATGTACCATTGTTTTTCAATCCACTCATCTACTGATGGGCACTTAGGCTGTTTCCAAATCTTAGCTATGGTGAATTGTGCTGCTTTGAACATAGGAGTGCATATCACCTTTCTAATTGGTGTTTCTGTTTTCTTGGGATATATTCCTAGAATTGGGATCACTGGGTCAAATGGGAGTTCCATTTTTAGTTTTTTGAGGAAACTCCATACTGTTCTCCACAGTGGCTGCACCAGTCTGCATTCCCACCAGCAGCACATGAGGTTCCTTTTTCTCTGCATCCTCACCAGCACTTGTTGATTTGTTGATGATAGCCATTCTGACAGGAGAGAGATGGTACCGCATTGTTGTTTTGATTTGTATCTCTCAGATGATTAGTGACTTGGAGCATGTTTTCATATGTCTTTTGGCCTTTCTTCTGTCTTATTTTGAAAAGTATATATTTAGGTCCATTACCCATTATTTGATTGGGTTGTTTATATTCTTTTTGTTAAATTGTATGAGTTCCCTATAAATGTTGGAGATTATACCCTTATCGGTGATAACACCTAGGAGCAGTATCAGTGAAGAAATTGCTTCGGCATATGTCTGAGATTTTGCTGCCTGTGGATTCCTCTAGTATTTTTATGGTTTCCCATCTTATGTTTAAGTCTTTTATCCATTTTGAGTTTATTTTTGTGTATGGTGTAAGTTAGTGGCCTAGTTTCATTTTTTTCCATGTATCTGCCCAATTTTCCCAACACAATTTATTGACGAGGCTCTCTTGACTCCATTGTATGTTTATGCCTCCTTTGTCGAATATTAATTGAGCATAGTGGTTTGGGTCACTTTCTGGATTCTCTATTTTATTCCATTGATCTATATGTCTGTTCTTGTTCCAGTACCAGGCATTTTTGAGAACAGTGGATTTTTAATACAGATTGTTATCTGGTATTGCGACCCCACCTACTTTGTTCTTCTTTCTAGGGATTGCTGCAGCTATTTGAGGTCTTTGTTTACTCCAGATGAATTTTTTGGAAAGTTTGTTCTAGGTCTGTGAAATATGCCGTTGGTATTTTAATGGGGAGTGCATTGAATCTATAGATTGCTTTGGTTAATATGGACATCTCTATGATGTTGATTCTACCAATCCATGAACATGGTATGTTCTTCCATCTGCTTATGTCCTCTATCTCCTTTTTTAGTGTCCTGTAGTTTTCTGCGTATAGGTCTTTTACCTCCTAGTCAAGTTTATTCCTAGGTAGCTTAATTTTTTTGGTGCAATGATAAATGTGATTGCTTTTTTAGTCTCTCTTTATGTAAGTTCATTATTGGTGTATAGAAAAGCCATAGATTTCTTGGCATTAATTTTGTATCCTGCTACATTGCTGAATTCATTTATTAAGTCTAATAATTTTTTTAAGGAGTCTTTAGGGTACTTATTCTTTTCTGCTACTCAGCCCATGATGATATGTGTTCCCAGATCACACCTCTAGTTTTTGATACATGCATTCATGGTGCTTGATGTAATTAAATGGATTTTTGGATGATTTTGAGGTACATTGCCCCTCTATCCTCAGAGTACTTTGGCCTTTATAATGTAGATCCTCATTAGGCAAAGGCTTACAAATCTTCAATGACTTTATAAGGATGGATTATAAAATTAAATCAGGGTTTTAATATTGAAGCTTACAAGCTGTAATTTTATTTCTGCAAATTTGCTTCCTCTTACTATACTAGTACATATCTATAAATAGCATGTATTCTGTATAATCCCAGTACTAGTTATAGACTATTTACTTATTTTAAAAATTAATTTCAACTGGAATGAATATCTATGCCTTAATAGAAGTAAAAGATGTTGAAGTTATTTCTTTGACTACTTTATCATTTTGGGGGGGCATGAAATTATCCATAAGGGGACTCAAAACTTAATGGAAGCCTCCTGAAATAATAAATATGAATTCTCTAGTTTGTTATAGAGCTATTGGGTAACATCATCTTAGAAGTAGGACACTTACCACTCTAGGATATTGTCCTACTTACCATATCCTAGAGTGGGGAGCAGGGGGGCAATGGGAGAAAATGGGGACATCTGTAATACTTTCAACAATAAAGGTAAATTTAAAAAAAAGCTTCCTAGTCAGAGAAAGATAAATACCTCATGATTTCACTCATTTGTGGACTATAGAGAACTACATAAACTGATGACAAGCCTCTACACACATCTTCATCAAGAGGAACTCACTGCATATTAGAACAACTCAATCTTATCAAATAGGCTTCCCAAGCTCTTATACCTATTGGCCCCACTGGAATAAATCAGAGTTGGCCTATTTGCTCTTCCACTTGAAAACCCTTTAAATACTTGCAGCCCAATATCCCTGCCCTTTAGACCTTTGCCCAAGCTGATTGCTTTCCTCTAGTAGTGTATATGTTAAAGTTTCCTCCTAACTATTGATACCCTGAACGGTGACCAGAGGTGTTTTCCTGGGGTCATGTCTCACAATGCCAGAAGATTTAGGCAAAAGTGTGGAAAATTTATTACAAGCAGATTCAGACTCCCTGCAAGGGGAGGGGGACCCAAGAATGGGCTGCCCGTTAAAGCCTTGTAGTCCAGGGGTATATATTTGCTACAAGCCTGCTCTATGTCTACCTGTGACACCATCTGATTGATTGCCTCAATTGTTTTTGCCCAGCAATGGACCTGAACTTTCCCTGATTCTATGTGTTCTGTCTCTGTCCCTATGCTGAACTTTTTCTGTTCCTATGTGTTTGTACATTTTATTTACTGCAGGCCCTCCCTTGGTTTCCCATGCCTCCTGCTTTTTCTTTTCTTTTTTTAATGAGAGCTTTAATTTATTTTTTCTTTAAAGTTTCCAGAGGAAACCAATTTCCTTCATACATAGTAAATGTATGTGTCCTTGTGTGTTTATGTATAGAAAGAGAACAGGCCAAGGAATTAAGTAATTTGAATTTTAGTTAGAACCATATCTTTTATTCTCTCTTTATTGATTAAGGTATTACATATGTGTTCTTACCCCCCATTGCCCCCCCACACTCATGCTCTTATCCCCCTAATGTTTGTGTACATTGGTTATGCTTATATGCATGCATACAAATCCTTTAGTTGATCTCTTTTCCTTCCTTCCACCCTCCCCTGCCTTCCCTCTGAGATTTGATGGTCTGATTGATGATTCTCTGTCTCTATTAAGTAATGAATTTTAGTTAGAACCATATCTTTTATTCTCTCTTTATTGATTAAGGTATTACATATGTGTTCTTACCCCCCATTGCCCCCCCACACTCATGCTCTTATCCCCCTAATGTTTGTGTACATTGGTTATGCTTATATGCATGCATACAAGTCCTTTGGTTGATCTCTCCCCTTTCCCCCATCCTCCCCTACCTTCCCTCTGAGGTGACGTTGCCTTCTCTTTTAATTGGAATGGCTGGAATGGCTTCCACACTTTTAGTATTTCTAGTTTCTTGAGATATATTCCTAAAAGTAGGATCACTGAGTCAAATGGGAGTTCCATTTTTAGTTTTTTGAGGAAACGCCATACTGTTCTCTATAGTGGCTGAACCAGTCTGCATTCCCACCAGCAGTGCATGAAGATTCCTTTTTATCTGCATCCTCACCAGTCCAGAAACATTATTATTTCTGCTTTGTTGGTTCCTGTGGTTAGGCTGGCTCAAACTGCCATTTCTGCCCTTGCCTATGTTTCACCTGCCTTTGTTTTCCATTGGACCCCTGCCCTATCTGCCTGCATTTCAAGTTTACCCTCTCACTATTGACATCCTTGGTTTTGAATACCAAACACTTTGGTATCTTAGTTTAATCTTTCCTGGAGATTCCTGAGGTTTCTGCCTCAAAAGTGCATTTACTTTAATATGAAGAAATCTCCATAGTGTTTCTGTGTCTGTCAAGGTTAGAAAGGGAGGGAGCCCAACCATCTGGAAAACAAGATAGCTCAAAATCATTCCGAATACTACTCTTCATGTATGGACAGGAGACAAAGGATGTCAATATAGTAAAATATTTGATTCTACCCAAATATAATTAGCCAAATATGTTTGCTGGAATCTTCTAAAAGTTGTCAGTCTATTCTGACTCCCCATACTACAGCTGACTAATTGCTAGCAGTTACTTTTGATAGTAATGAATTAGACCACTTATGCCCTATTTTATTAGTAAGGTGATATAACCTGCCCACAAATAGGGCAGTGGTTTTCATCTCATGGCACACATAAACCAATTACTAAGATTCTTCAGCACACCAACAAATTATATTCTTTTGCCAATCTCACAAAAAATAGGTATAACTTTTATTTCATTCACACTGGATGGCTATTATTGTGTTAGCTGTTGAGATTTTTTTTTTTTATTTGACAATGTAAGGGGGAAGAGGTCAGTTCCCTGACTAGATAGTCAGGTATTGATTGCCTCTTGTGGCACACCAATGTGCCACAGTACACCAATGTGCCACAGTACACCAATGTGCCACAGTACACCAGTGTGTCACAGCACACCAGTTGAAAATTGCTGAGTTAGGGTAAGGCTACTTCTGACTTTTCAGGGACTAAATTGGACCAATTAATCAACCATTGGTTCTGCTGTTCAGTGACTGACCATCAGGAACAAATGCTAATTTGCTTGGTTTGGGTTCATTAATAATAGCTAATATTCATTCATTGCTTATTATATATAAGAAAATGTGTTAAGGATTAGGTCATTTAATCCTCATAACAAATTTATCAGAGAAGTTTCACCATCCACATTTTACAGATAAAAAAAATGTTCAGAGGTGCTCA
>NW_006284938.1:92482-141075 GCF_000327345.1 Myotis davidii
ATGCACTTTTTTATTAGTAAGGTGATATAACCTGCCCACAAATAGGGCAGTGGTTTTCATCTCATGGCACACATAAACCAATTACTAAGATTCTTCAGCACACCAACAAATTATATTCTTTTGCCAATCTCACAAAAAATAGGTATAACTTTTATTTCATTCACACTGGATGGCTATTATTGTGTTAGCTGTTGAGATTTTTTTTTTTTATTTGACAATGTAAGGGGGAAGAGGTCAGTTCCCTGACTAGATAGTCAGGTATTGATTGCCTCTTGTGGCACACCAATGTGCCACAGTACACCAATGTGCCACAGTACACCAATGTGCCACAGTACACCAGTGTGTCACAGCACACCAGTTGAAAATTGCTGAGTTAGGGTAAGGCTACTTCTGACTTTTCAGGGACTAAATTGGACCAATTAATCAACCATTGGTTCTGCTGTTCAGTGACTGACCATCAGGAACAAATGCTAATTTGCTTGGTTTGGGTTCATTAATAATAGCTAATATTCATTCATTGCTTATTATATATAAGAAAATGTGTTAAGGATTAGGTCATTTAATCCTCATAACAAATTTATCAGAGAAGTTTCACCATCCACATTTTACAGATAAAAGAAATGTTCAGAGGTGCTCAGTGACTTGTCCTGAGTCACACAGCCAGTAAATAGTGGAGACAGGATTCAAATTTTAATCTGTATCACTGTAAAAACCCAAGCTCTTAATCTTTACATTATTTCTATAGTTGTCTACAGAATATAGCTCTGTAGTTGTAACATCAGGCTTAAGTCTTATCATGCAAGCCTGTGGCAAGGATAGAGGTGGTGCATTCTGGTGGATAAGATATTCTAGCAGAGATGTTATCAATTAATTATTAGCTATCCATTTTTTTCACCCCGTGTATCATTATCTAGGACCTACTGAGATATCCTTTCCATTCCTACCACCCATTCCTGGATCTCAACCTACAAAAAAAGTTCTCTCTGGATTCCAAAATGTGATATAAGGTAGGGTAAAGAAATTTATCCTGTGAATAAGAGAAGCCTAGAGCACATGTAACTCAGAATCTTCCTTCCCCTATTTAGTAACATGTTCTTATTTAATGGGAGACTCCTGGATAATTGCCTGTTAGGTATCTAACCTTCAACAATGACTAAAATGGTAGGGTTTTAGGTCAAGCAACCTCCCCAGCAAGCAGATGGAGAAGATATGTTGAATCAGATATGATCTTGGGAGCTTCCACTGATTAAAGCTCTTGGTAGAGCTAATTGTATAGATCAGTGGTTCTCAACCTTCTGGCCCTTTAAATACAGTTCCTCATGTTGTGACCCAACCATAAAATTATTTTCGTTGCTACTTCATAACTGTAATGTTGCTACTGTTATGAATCCTAATGTAAATATCTGATATGCAGGATGGTCTTAGGCGACCCCCGTGAAAGGGTTGTTCGACCGCCAAAGTGGTCATGACCCACAGGGTGAGAACCGCTGCTATAGATGCATGATGAGGGTCACCAGTTAAGAATTTGGATATTGCATCCACTTTGCATGAGAACATACTCTACATGTGCAGAGTTTGGGCAATGTTTTCACCTATAATAAAGCCACTGAGCTAGCAGTTAACCAGGTCAATCAGCTTCTTTGTTTTCCCAGCACAAGAAGTTACACTGAATAATGTGCTAGCTCCTTGTTTGAAAAATAAAAGATGTGTGTGTGTGTGTGTGTGTGTGTGTGTGTGTGTGTGTGTGTGTTTAAATACATTTCAGATAACAAGATAACCAAGTGACTATCACAAAATTCTAGGGTCTATTGGCTATATAGTGATATACTAAATATTGCTTTTTAATTTTCAGTTGTAATGTCAAATAGATAAGCGCATACTTTTATCAACAGCAATACAAAATGAAAATCTTTTGGAAAAGCAATAAGAATTACTTAATGTTGCCTTAACCAGTTTGGCTCAGTGGATAGAGCGTTGGCCTGCAGACTGAAGGGTCCCAGGTTCGATTCTGGTCAGGGACATGTACCTTGGCTGCGGGCACATCCCCAGTGTGGGGTGTACAGGAGGCAGCTGATCGATGTTTCTCTCTCATTGATGCTTCTAATTCTCTATCCCTCTCCCTTCCTCTCTTTAAAAAAACAATAAAATATATTTAAAAAAAATTACTTAATGTTAATAGAGAACTTTTTAAAGAGAATAATAGGAGTTTGAAATTTTTTTTTTTATCACCAAAGATTTGTTTCAGAAAGTTAAAGTTATTTTTGCAATTGACTCCATATGGAGAACTGTCGTCTATTATTTTTCTCATATTGTTCCAAAGTGAGTAAAGGGAGAAATGTAGAAATCACAAATACTTTAGCTTGAATGTACAGTCCAATGTTTAGAGATAAGCTAGTTTATTATTAATAAAGAATATAACATAATTAAAATATCACTCTATTTTTTTAAAGTGTATTTTTACCCAATTGGGGTATCATTTAGAATGGGTTAGTACTAGCACTTTATTCTTAAAATAAGCGGAATAATCAAATAATTTTTGCTTGATGGGAGACTAACTTTGTTCTAAAAATCAAGTCAAACCAATAGTGTCTGTATTAATTGCCTAAAATTGCCATAACAAATTGCCTCAACTTTGGTGGCTTAAAACAACAGAAATTTGACTCACAGTTCTACAGGCTAGAAGTCTGAACTCAAGGTGTTAGCAGGGACATGCTGCTTTGAAGGCTTTAAGGTGAAGATTCTTCCTGCCTCTTCTAGCTTCTGGTGTTGCCAGAAATCCTTGGAATTTATTGGCTTGTTGATACATCATTCCAATCTCTGCCTCCATCTTTACATGGCCTTCTCCTCTGTGTGTGTGTGTCTACATTTCCTTCTTCTTATAAGGACACCAGTCATCGGATTAGAGCCCACACTAATCCAGTATGACCTCATCTTAAATTGATTGCATCTGCAAAGACTATTTCTAAATAAGGTTATATTCATAGGTACTGAGGATTAGGATTCCAACATACCTTTTGGGGAGACACAATTCAATCTACAGTTAGTGTCCTATAAAAGTACTATATTTAAAAAAAAAAAAACTCTATTAAAAAAGAGATGCCAACCAAATGAACTTCAAATATGGTATATCTGCAGGAGAGATTTTAGCAACTTAGATGAGAAATTAACAAAGGGCAAAACCAAGTACTGGAATACTCTCTCCACACTTTGAGAATCCCTTTGCTGCCCTATACTCCTTAGGGTTAGTGGAGAGGGTGAGTAGTATCTTGCGTGACCTATCCTTGAGCTTCATCTGATCCTCATTTCTCACACTGTCCTTGGTTAAGAGCACAAGCTCTAGGGTCTGATTGTTTAGGTTCAAAGTACAGACCCCCTATTTGCTAACTAGTTCTACCCCTCAGTACCAACTACTAGGTACATTGGAGGGGCTGGTTAAATTTCATGAGTTGAGTTTCTTACAGTGAAGTTGTTTAGTGAATTCTGTCATGTGGTGTCAAACTCACTGCCACAACAGTGAGTTTGGGACACTTTATTATTATTTCATCAAAATATAGTACTTCATGCATATATTATTTCATTCATATACAATTGTATGTCTAGCTCTCATTTAGAACTTACTGCTCAACATGGGTTCTGATCCATTGACCTCTACAGTCTAGTGAAAATCAACATAGAACGATTTTTCTGGAAATTCGTTTTTCTAAGTATTATTTTTGACAAGAGCTGGATATTTTTTTTTAAATATATCTTATTGATTTTTTAGAGAGGAAGAGAGAGAGACAGAGAGTCAGAAACATCGCAGCTGCCTCCTCCGACGCTCTATCCACTGAGCCAAACCGGTTTCGGCGAGCTGGATATTTTAACTGATCTTTGACTTAACCCCTGGCAGTTTTATCTTATATGTTCAACTTTGCTCTTGTGGATGCGTTTGAGTAATTATTCTGAAAAGAATGTCAAAACACAGCAAATGGTTTAGAATAACTCTGTTTATATCTTTTAGACAGAGATGGGAAAGGTCATGGGAGAGAATTTTATAATGTCCTATAGCTGCTTGCAGGGGACATCAAAAAATTGATAGTTATCTTGTTTTTACTACAAGATAGTACTGAAATTCATAAACTAAATTTGTAGAGACAAAGGCATAGACCGAATGAAAGAGGTATTCTCTGTGTGTCTGGGTTGTTCATTAGTGTAGAAAGCGAATTTAGAGACAAGATGACTGGTCAGTAAACTCATTGGAGAAATGTATTCATGGGAGGAATGAAGGTATGAGCATTTACAGTAAGTAGAAGAATATATTTGTTTTTGCTTACATTGTGAAATAATTCTGAATAATTTTGAAAATCACTGGCTTCCATCTGCATCTCAAGGGAATCCTTCCAGGCCACTTTGGAAAGAATGTTTTCTTTTATTTTTTTCTCCCAGGTCAGTGAATATTAATGGGACAAATCATCACTCCATGGCACCAGCATGTGTATCAATAAAGAGAAAGTTGCTTTTTGATAAAACTAGAAAACACTAAAACAGTTTCTCATAAGAAATCACAATTTTCATTTGTAATATGTTCTGATAAAGTTGCAGAAGATTCAGGGCTTTCTTTCCTTTTCTCAGGTCATTAGCGGTCCTTGACTTTTATTTTTGGGGCTTCATTGGAGCCCTGTCCAACTCCTGGCCTCACAAAGAACCTAATCAATACCAGGGAACTGTAGTTTACTTATGAAGCATAATGTGCGATCAAGGCCCCTCTAGGGCCCGAAATGGAATGTACAGTTGTAGATGAATATTCCAGGACTAAAATAGTCCTCATTTCCAACCAAAACTTGCACCAAGGAAAGGGTAACAATGTCAAGAGCCCAAGTTAGGGAGGCAGGCATCCAGGGTTCCAGAACTAGCTCTTACACCAACTACCTGTGTGATCATGAGCAGGCTGTCCTCATTTCCACATCTCTAATATAAACGGGTTTGACTAAATGTAATCTAGGAAGATTTCTTGCTCTAAAGTTGAGATGCTTTCCAATATACTATACCACTGCTGTCCCAGTGTGGCTTCTTAGATTCATCCATTTCTGTGTCCAGGCTCTTTCCCAGGCTTCTTCAGTATACATTTCTATTTCTTCTCCTCCACTACTCTTTATCTTTCTCATCATTTTTTTTCTTTCTTTTTCTGACCCCTCTTCTTCCCTCTCACCTCAACCTAAATTAGGAATAGGTAAGTTCCCTTTGGGCTCTGTTTAATGTTCAGATGTCATTTGACTCTAATGAGGCTATTGACCTCTGTGCTTGTAGGAGAAGCAGATTTTTATTTCAAATCAAAATTTAACATATATTCAGGAGGCTTTTAATATTACTAGAGTATGATGAGACACCCTAAAGATACTTCAATAGCAACATTTTTAATCTAGCACTCAGGGACTCTTTCATGAGGACACTGACATCTTATCAGCAGTCAGTAGTCTCCCAAATCTCAATGCCTTCCGCCTCCACCCAGGGCTTTTCCCAGGGTTAAAGACAGATGCTGATTGTATGGGATTTTTCTGTGAAACCAAGGTGCTATAACTCCAAGAGCATAGACATTACTTGGACTGGAAGCATTAAGGGCCTTTCCACCTTAGAAGCCACATAGACATAATCATGAGGGGTATCTCCACAGCTAGCCCTCAAAGCCTTGTTGGGGCCACTACTGTGGACAACTTGCTGTTCTCCCTCTCACTGAGCAAATAGAGTTCTGACTTGTCTCATAATTTACACAGCAGATGTTTGTAGCCTTTTATATTTTTAACAATTACAAAATACTCCCTTCCCTCTAATCTGGGACATTGGGAAATGAAGAGTATATTTGCCAAGTGCAAAGTCCCTCCCATCACAACTTCATGTGGTAATGCTATGATTATCATCCCTATTCTACATCTGAGAAAGTTACGGCATGGAGATATTACAAAATTTGACAAAGCATATATTTCTAAAGAAGGAGCTAAACTGCTTGTCAAAATCCAGGTACATATGCCCTTGCTTTTTTTCCCCACCATAAAGTTCCTCCTGTGTGACTACAACCCAGGCCCTTCTCAGGGGTGGGAGGTGAGGGGAGCCTTAGGTGGAGGTCCCCAGTGGTTTAGCATGCTGCTCCTATGTGATTCTGGGCCTCTGCCTGCACTCTCTTACCTGGTATGAGAAAACTCATGGACAGGGACAACAGTGTGTTGATTGAGGAGGAGTGGGGTTGGAAGAGCGCATAGAAGGGATAAATGGTGATGGGAAAAATAAAATAAATAAAAAAAATTTTTTTAAAAGGAAGCCTTGGAAAAATTGTAGACACATAACCACCATGCCACAATCACAGTTACTTCTGTAACTGGTTTGTGGTGGGACTGGAACAAGAACCCTGTCTGTTTGGTGCTGGAATCCACATCCTCAGCCACCATGTCCTTCCGGCTGGTGCTTGGTGGAGAGAGGAAGGGTCTCACCATTCTCTGTCTTCCCTCTTGTCATGATGTTATGATCATAAGTGCATGGGAGATTCCCCAAATGCAACCTACAGTTGTAGATTCAACGCTTTGGAGCATCATTTTATAAAGGAAAAACCCAAAACTAAATGCATACCATGAGAATTATGGAAGTGCCAAACTAAAATGGCAGGGAACTTAGGATACTTAAAATCTGGACTTGAGGCAGAAACTAATAAGGAGAAAAATTCTGTAAAATAGACTTTTAATATTCATACAATATACTATCTAATAATCTTGGCAATTGTCATATTTGGTTTCATTTAGAGCACAGCCTATTAGCAACAGGGAGAAACTTAATCTGTTAACTAAACACAAAGTTCAGTTCTCATAAAAACATAATAATTAGCCTTTTCTTACCTTAGGATATTAGCATCAGCAAATACTGGAATTTCTTGAAGGAAATAAGGGGGTTCTTATGTCTGTGATACTTGCCATAGCTTTGCTACTGTAGCTTTGCAAATTCAGCACTTAGGAGATTGTTTTACCCTTCTAGAGACCTTTTTTTTGCAATTAGAATAGGCTACTATTCAGTGACAATAGATGATTCAGTTAAATTTATTTTGCTTGAACTACAAAGATTCATATATTATAAGCAAGCGTTTTGCTGTGAATTTCTACTAAAAAAAACCCCATTTTAGCACTTTAAGAAACAAATCAATTGACCATTAATTGTTAAAGTACATAATTGTATAGAATAAGATTGAAAGAACAAACACCTGAAGATGGGGATTATCACAAACTTCTGAACAGGTAGGATGGTGCAATGATTAGGTACCCAGGAATCAGACAACCCTGGCTTCACAATCTAACTCTTCTATTTGTTTAGCTGCAGGATCATAGGTAGGCCAATTATTTAACATTTTGAAGCCTCCTTCCCTTGTCTGGAGTTAATTATATGTACCTATTGTAGTACCATTGTTGCGAAGATTAAGCAAGATAGTATAAATGGGGGGCTTGGCCCAGAGCCAGTGTCAAAACCATGCTCCAATCACTGTATTACCTGTGGATTTCCACAGCCAGGCTCTTTCTTGCCAATCTGAAGTTCTTATAGCTCTCTTTAAGAGAGTCAGAAACATAACCTCTATGCTCTTTACCTCACTGGCTCATTCTGCATGTTCTTTGGTGTGTATTCAGAGGTCACCTTCTTTACAGTCTTTCTTATTATTAATTGTGTTAACTGTGATAACAGTTATGTTTTAAACAAATTAAATTAGCATAATAAATTCTTATATGTGGAATGAAATAATACCTGTGATTAACTTTGAAATACTTCAGGAGAAAATGAGGGAAATTGAATGAATGAAAGAAGGTTGGTAAGATACTGATAACTGTCAAAGCCAGGATATAGGTACACAGTGTTTTAATATACATTTCCCTTTATTTTGGGGCAGCGGTTCTCAACCTGTGGGTCGCAACCTGTGGGTCGCGACCCCTTTGGCGGTCAAACGACCATTTCACAGGGGTCGCCTAAAACCATCCTGCATATCAGATATTTACATTAGGATTCATAACAGTAGCAATATTACAATTATGAAGTTAGCAACGAAAACAATTTTATGGTTGGGTCACAACGTGAGGAACTGTATTTAAAGGGCCAGAAGGTTGAGAACCACTGCTTTGGGGTACATTGTAAATTTTTCTATAAAAAAATAAACAAAACTTCTTTGAACTCCCTCCCCAAGCTGAGGTGTCCTTCCAATATACTCATTAACAATGCTATTATATTTATCTCTTAACTGCTTCCTTAATAATCTGTTTCCTGCATAGTTTTCACTATTAGACCATGGGCTCCTTCAAGGCAGAGGCCTGCACATTATTCATTGATGTATCACCATTCCTGGGACAAAACATAAAAATGTAAAAGAATCATTTGGGAGCAAATTATTTATTGAGTTGCATATACATTTTGTTTGGAATGCCTCTTTCATGTTTTGAAGCCTCTTTCTCTGAGGAGCTTCTTTTCAGGACCTTCTGAGAGCAGTCTCAGCTGCTGATAATGCCCTCCTATTTCAGCCACTGGCTTTTAGAATTAATTCAGGAGAAAAGCCATTATAACACATTCTGTGCTCAGAAATGAAAATGTTCTAGCATTAGTTGTCTTTAATTAGAAGTAGGTGAATTTCCACTCTGCTCAAAGAATGAAATGTCCACCTTCTCCCAAAAGTTTTAAGCTGAAACTTTGCTTTAACAGATGTGTACATAACACTTCCTCAACAGTTCTCCAGGAATGGCTGTGGTCTCCAAAAATATAATTTTCTAGGTTTTGAATATAAATTTAAGGCACATTTATGACAATGTTCATGGTGCTACCTACAGGTCTCCTAAATGTCCACTTTCCTGGCACTTTGACATTGTGTATAAAAGTAACAACATATATTTAAAACAGATGGTATGTATTTGAAGACCTAAGTGTTGATGTCAGGATCATTCCATTTAATTGTCAAATTTATAGCACTGTTCTGCCAATCTTGAAGCATTGAGCCCTATCATCATCAAATAATTAGAAGCAAGTTAGTCACTCAGCCAACAAATATCTTTTAACTTTTTACCATATGTTCCAGACCCTGTTCTAGGCACTAGGATTATAGTAGAGGATGAACCACAGAAACACCTCTGCCCTATGGAGTTTACATTTTGGGGAGTTTCACTAGTTCTATCTTAGAGATGCAAACAACTAGTAGGAAAGTTCTAATTGGAAGACCTCAGTCAGAGTTATTCATTAATCTGCAATACTCATCCCTTCTCATCTACTAGTCAAGGGCCTTACCATAATCACTCTCATCTCTCCCTCTGCATCATCAGTTTTCTTTCCTGTACTGATTTTTTTTTTCATCAACATACACACCATGTCACAATTTCTTCCAATTAAGAAAAGACCCTTTTGACCCCATATTCCTCTCTGACTACCACCCTGTTTTTTACAGTAAAAATTCCTGAAAAATGTTGCCTATACTAATTGTTTCCACTTTCTCTCCTCCTGAATAGTCACTTTTTCTCCTCGCATTCTCTCTGGAACCCACTCATATCAGCAATTCCCTTCCACTGGAATAGCTCTTTTAAAGCTCACTTATGACCTGCACTCTGTTAAACCCAATGATCAACCTTCAAGTCCTTATTTTGCATGACCTGTCGGAAGCATTTGACTGTTTATCAATTCCTTCTCTTTGAATCATATCTGGGACACTAGATTCTCCTTATTTTCCTCTTCCTTTACTAACCATTTCTTCTCAGGGGATCCTTCATTCTCCAAATTACCTTTTTCTGGAGTATTATCCACCTCAGGAAATGGCAATCCCATTTTTCCAGTAAAAAATCCTCAAGTCATGCTTCACTCCTCTCTTTCTCCTTCCCAACATCCTATCCTCTAGAAAATCCTTTCAGCATTACCTTCAAAATATATGTAGAGCCTGATAATTTCTCTGACCTCTACTGCTCTCATGTTGGTCCAAACCAACATCATCTCTTGTCTGTATTAGCATTAATATAGCCTTATAAAATACCTATATGCCTTTACCCTTGCCCTCTACAGCCTGTTCATAGCGGCCAGAGTGGTTGTGCTGGAATATAAATTCAGATCCTATCATTCCCTTCCTCAGATGGCTCCCTCAAATGGCTTCCTATCTCCTTTAGAGTAAGAGTCAAGTTTCTATAATCACCTACAAGATATTTATGTTTATTTCTTCTTCCTGGAATACTTTCCTCACTGATATTCACATGGTTTGCTCTTTCTGCCTCTCAAATACCATGTTCACAATAAGGCCTTCCCTGACCACTCTATTTAAAACTATAACCTTCCTCTCCCCATACTCCATACTCTTTTCCTTGTTTTATTTTTATCCATAGGACTTCATAGTTTAACATACTACATATTTTCCTTTCTTATTTATCTTCTACACACATATTCTATAAACAGTAGAAGAATCAGGGACTTTTATCTGTTTTAATCATTGCTGAATCCACAGTGTATAGAACAATGCCAAGCATAAGGTAGGCACTCAGTAACTATTGATTTCTTGAGTGAATGAAGACTTATTATTTTCCAGACCAAGAGATACAGTAATCAACAAGACATGATCTTATTTCTATTAAGAGGAGAAATAGAAAAGTTACCAGAATATCTGTTCAATATGTTAATTGCAATACTTGGGATACATGCCAAGAGAGCTATGGGAACACATGGTAGACACTCAATAAATGCCTGTTAAATGTTGAGTGAATAATTTCAAGTTAGTTTTATTAATAACAACAGAAATATTACTCTTGAAATATTAACAACGTCCTAATGACTCATCCTTTTCATTCCATGGGGAAGAACTGGAAACTAAAGAGATCTTGGTGTTGTAACACTGCCCAGCTCTACCTTGCAAAACCTGAAGGATTGATCTTTGTTATATGTTAAAATTACAAAGTAAAACTAGAGTTAAACTGAAATCAAAAGACAAAAATGTGCCAGGATAGGTAGTTCCTCAGAGAATTGCAATGAGACATTAGTCTGCATTAAGATGTAAGTCTCATAGCCCTTTTAGTCAATATTTGCTGATTGTATATTTATTTTCGCCAAAGGTGAGTAAGTTTGAGAAGGAGAAAATAACAGAAGCATGAATTATTTTGGTTAAATGGAACCTTCCCCCACTGCTAAAACTTTGCACTGGAGCTATGTCTGACAACAAAGCAATAGATAAAAAAAAAATGAATCAACCAATTGTTCTGTCCACATAACACATATTATTTTACTTCTTTTCCCACTGAATTTATATTGTGTACATGTGTTTTTAAGGATAGAAAATGGGCCAGTTGAGGGGAAGGTATTATAAGATCCATTTGGGTACAGATCCTTCTCTTGTTATCATTGTTTAGCTTTTCCTGGATTGTAAGAGATCAGGAGTCAGCATAAACTGTTTTGCAGCCATACCAAACAATGTTTGCATATTGGGATCCAAGATACTCATGTTTTACATTTCTTCACATCTTGGGAATAGTACACTTTTATCTGTACTAGAAATAGACTAAGTAAGGACCATTGATAGTTGGTACTGTAGAATAGGGATACTTACCTAAGCACAGTGAAGAGAATGAGAAGAGGACCATGGCTGAACTTATGGGAAACTCTACATTGAAGGGGGCCCATAAGAGAAAGAATTCAAAGAGAGCAGTCAGAGAAGTTGGAAATGTGGTCTATTTCGGTAGACAAGGCAAGAAGGATTTATGGTGGAGGTGAGCAGTGTCGTGTGCTTCTGAATGGTCAAATAAGATGAGGACTAGCCAAAAGGTGATATTTGCACAACATGTAAATGTACTAAATGTCAATGACTTGTACAATTTAAATGGTTATTTTATGTTAAAGTGAGTGTTAACTCAATAAAAAATAAGATTAGGGTTGAGAAGTGGTAAATGGATTAAGAAATCATTAAGACTTGTATGAGAGCAGCATCAGTAATGTGGTAGGAGTAGAAGCCAGACTCCAGTCAATTGAGGCATGCATGACTAGGTATAAAGAAAGGGGTTGCAAGGAATATAGAGAAATCTTTCAAAACATGGAAAAATAGGGTTAGAGTTGGAGGGTTTAAGGAGGGTGTTGTTTATTCACTGTAAAATGTGTGTGTGTTTGGTGGGTTAGCGGGGAGACCTGAGCCTTTATATTATTAACTGAGGAGAAGGAGCCAATAAGAGGTAGGGGTTGAGGATACAGAGAGACATTGGCTGTCTGATAGAGCAAGGACCTTGTGGAGGAGATGCTGATAGGAGCCAGAGAAAAGTAGAAGGTTAAGGCTTAAATAGAAGGCAGTCTATGCCTCCCCTCAATGGAAGGCAGGACGTAGGGATGACAAGGCAGGAGATGTGGAGATAAAGTTGGGAATATTTCCATTTACTATCATTGTCTCCATGAAATGGAAAGCAAGGGCAATGCAAAGAAGAATGAGTAAAGCTAGGCACTTGGAATAGCTCCATGAGATTACCGGAAGCTAAGACTTCTTTCCTATAATTCATAATGGGAGAACAAAAACTAGTCTCAAGGTTTTTTCATTTTAATTCATTTCAAATGTTTATATTGGGCTCATATTTTTTTATCTTATAAATCCTCATCACCCCCTCCACACACACACACACACATATTTCAATTTTGAATTTCACTTGGGTAATGAGTAAATATAATAATAATAATAAAATAACAGTAAATTTAGTGAGTGCTCCAATTGTAATAATCTTAAAATGTAGTGTTGCCCTAGCTGGTTTGGCTCAGTGGATAGAGCGTCAACCTGTGGACTGAAGGGTCCTGGGTTCGATTCCGGTCAAGGGCACATGCCTGGGTTGCAGGTTTCGATCCCCCGTTGGGGGCATGCAGGAGGAAGCCAACCAATGATTATCTTTCATCATTGATATTTCTATCTCTCTCTCCCTCTTCTTTCCTCTCTGAAATCAATAAAAAATATAATAAATAAATAAAATTCAGTGTCCAAGGCACCTAAAGTTCAATACCTTAGCAAGTTAATTAAGTCAAGTTAATTGAAAAAAATCTAATCTCCAGATAGGTAACATGGTTGATTATCTTACATATGATTAAACAGAGTAAGAGGTCATTACAAGACTTTTTAGAAGATTATTGATTGATATGTAATTTCTTGGTTAATTTTGATTGACAATATCTCTTGCTGCTTGAATCTACCCTCCCCCACTTTGGAATCTCCTCAGCACAACTGCTCTATTGAAATTGTGATTATTTTGAAAATAGTTTATTTGTATAATCTTGTTTTAACAAACAAAAATTACCTGCACTTTCACAAATATGTGTCGCATCCTGCCTGAGGACAGAACTGGGAAAATGGGACTTTCTGGGAACAGCAGAGGTAGCAATGTATGTTTTGGACAGGACTTTTATGTGATTACACAGCAAATTTAAGACAGTTCTTCTAATTCCTCTTTCCAGCAGTTTGTAACCTTCAAGTTCCTGCTCTATAGAAGTGCTTGAGCCACTTTTGGCAGCATTGCTTAAGGCAGAGATTTTCAAACAATGTGCCACAAGAATTTTTAAAACATGCAATACCTTAATCAATAAAGAAAAAAAATTAAAATAAAACATGCAATACCTATTTAGTCAGGGGCATTGACCTCTTTTCCCTTAGATTGTCAAATAAAAAAGAAATGACAACAGGCAACACAACACTAGCTATCCAGTGCAAATGAATAAAAATTATACCTATATTTTTTGTCAGATTGGCAAAAATGTATTTTTGGTTGGGCAGCAGAATTTAGTAATTAGTTTATGTGTGCCATGAGTTGAAAAGGTTGAACATTATTGGCTTAAGGCAGTGATTGGCAAACTCATTAGTCAACAGAGCGAAGAGCCACACTCAAGGGGCCAAAGAGCCTCATGTGGCTAGCGAGCCACGGTTTGCCGACCACTGGCTTAAGGCAACCATTTCTAACAATGCCACTGGAACAGACTCCTTTGTTACTGGAAAGTACTATAAACAGGAGAGAGCATCTGCTTGGGAGGCTGTGGAGGGAATTTCTGATTTGGATAGGAGTTTATAGTAATGTTATCTTCTGGGTGCATTTAATTATAAATTCTTTAATTCTAAAATCTACAGTAAGTTTGAACCAAAAAGACCTTGAAATTATTCAAGTTTAACTGTGTGTGTGTGTGTGTGTGTGTGTGTGTGTGTGTGTGTGTGTATGATTAAAAAATTAGTTCCCTGTTGATAGTGAAATCTTGGAAGTTGCTAAGCCTTGGTGTTTCATCGAGATTTCAGTGGTACAATAGTACAACTGTTAAGATACTTGGTTACTCCCCCCCCCACACACACACACACAAACACACTTCTCCCCCAAATCTGACCTAGGGCTTTCCTGCAGGAAGAGAAGGTCCTGGTGCCATTTCTCTGGCCTGGGAGCCACGGCAACAGTGCCTATGGATGGACGTCTTCGATCCACCCATCTTTGGGCTTTAGTGGAGAACCAGACATGCTCCCTTAGGCTGTATGTGTGGAACTGCTTTCCACCACTGGTGCTGACTTTAGTGTCTCTGAGAGATTGCTACAAGGACACAGAATGAAAAATGGTCTCCAATAGCAAGTCACGGTTTCCTCAAGTTAGAGTTGGAAGAATTGGGAGGAATCTGAAAGGGTTGTACTTACTCGGTGTTGTTAAATTCATTCACTTGCTCACTCACTCATTGACTTATTTACTCACTGATTCAACAGACATTTCCTAGGAAAAAAAAGATAACTTGGTTATCTAGATTCCTCTGTTTCTTCCAAAATATCATCATAATATTCTATTCCCTATTTTTTAACAGTACCTATTTCTAAAAATATATACCCAAAATAACTTCTGAAGGCAAATTAACTATCTTTTCTGGGATATTCCATATATTAAGAGTACCAATTTCAAAACATTTATCTGAGACAAACCATGGGCTTTTTGAGAAGAGGAATTCATGTGGATTCTAATTCACTTTGGATTACTCATTTCCACATTTACAAGTTACCTTCACCAAATGTCTTCTATTCTGACCATTTTAGAAACATAAAAGATGGTGCAAAGGATTAAATTGAAAATAATGGAAAAAGTTGACAATACATAAAACAGCTGTGTTTAAAGAAACCTTCAAATATCCCCTACCTCATCATTAGCACAGCTGTAAGGGAAACTGCTGTAAATGAACATGTTTTATATCTGGACAGTATAATGAATTTGCCCATAACACTTAAACAATTAACTAAGCATTAGCATTTTGCATAGAATTTTGTCCATCCTATATAATAAAAGAGACGCATGTAAATCGACCGCCCCTCTGCTATGCTCACCAGCCAATCAGGAGTGAGTATGCAAACTAACACGACAAAGATGGTGGGTTAATTTGCATATGCAGGCGCCAGGCGCAGAGCCAGAGGCTTGTGGGGACGGGGCTCCCTCGGTTTCTCCCAGTGACTGAGGGAGCCACGCCCCCCAAGCCACCGGGTGGAGAGCACAGTGGGAGAGCCAGCAAAGAGTGGAGAGGCTTGGGAAAATTGGCTCTCCAAGCCGCCAGATGGAGAGCAGAGAGAGAGAGCTGGTGGCTTGGAGGACTTGGCAGAGTGGGAGGCCATGGGACAGAGACAGAGCAGGAAGGGAAAACCAAGAGGGCGGGGAGCACCAGGAATTCTGGGAATAGTAGTTATGGTGGCAGCCCCAGGACCTAAAGTGGAAGCCCAGAGCGTGGGGAGCACCAGAAATGCTGGGAATCGTAGTTCTGGTGGCAGACGGATCTCCTAGACACTAGAGCAGTGGTTCTCAATATGTGGGTCGCCAACCTGTGGGTTGCGACCCCTTTGGAGGTTGAATGACCCTTTCATAGGGGTCGCCTATGACCATCGGAAAACACATATATATTTACATATTGTTGAGAGACATAAGTAAAATCAGAGTGTCTAGGAAAAATTAAAGGAAAGATTTCCTAAAACTTCCAGGAAATCTCCACCAATGAAGCAAAGAAAAAAAAAGCCTCTATTATTCTGTGAGCAACAAACCAATCTGAGTTGGGGTCTCAGACAATTCTCTCATATGATTGCAAAGACAGACAGAAACTCCTGGATTGGGGAGGGCTCCCCTGAGGGCTCCCATATTGGAGAACGTGCAGGTTGGGCTGAGGGAGCCCCACACCCCAAGTGCAAAAATGTCATGCACCAGG
This sequence comes from Myotis davidii, assembly GCF_000327345.1. Taxonomy (NCBI): domain Eukaryota; kingdom Metazoa; phylum Chordata; class Mammalia; order Chiroptera; family Vespertilionidae; genus Myotis; species Myotis davidii. The sequence goes on from NW_006284938.1 coordinate 108,656, forward strand.
CCTCTAGTGTTACAATAATTGCTTACATGTTTATATCACTTTAGAGTTTGGAACAGGCTTTGATGTACACTGTCTCACTTTAACAAGTTACCCAATAGTTCATCTATGCCAGACATTTGACGCACTATATACTTATTTCATTAAGCCCCCACAACAGCCCCATGCAGTAGGGCTTGTGATCTCAGTTGGTAAATGAGTAGACTCAGGCTTGGCTTGGGTAAGTGCCTTGTGCCTGCTGATGTAGTTAGGAAATATAGCCCTACTTCTAACTCTGACTCAAGTGGCCAGGAGCTCTTTACTACCATGCTTTGTGGCCTCTCTTTGCCTTCTCTTTCTGCCGGTTTTACCCCCATCTCTCACTAACCTACAGTCCCTTTTTGTGCAAAAGCTTTATTTCTAGTCAGTATAAATAGTCATATAAAAAAGTGCTAGATAATGGCAACCTAATTACAACAACAAAAAGAGTAGTTGGTCATATTTATTGAGCAAAACTGACTATCTGGCACTCCATGGGGGTTTTAGATTCCTTATCTTATAAAATCCCTACATCATACTTGTGTTGCATTTGATCCTTACTCAGCCCTTTGAGGCTGGCAGAGCTAGTATTATTTTTTTAATTTAAAGGTAAGAATACATGTTTCTTGAGGTTAAAGGACAGGTCTAAGGTAACAGTGCATTTCACAAATACCAATTCTTGGCCACTATGGACTATTTAATGATACTCTCTATGCTTGTTTACCATTTTATTTCCATGATGAGCACCAATACTGCAGTAGAATTAATGACTGTGACCCTCTTTAATGTTTCTCTATTCAAATTGTTTTATGCCCCAAGGATAAGCAAGTGATGGTCTTTTAGTTCATCTGTGTCTCTTTTTCATTTTATCTTATTCCTGACAACAAATAGAACTTCTGATGGGGATAGATAAGCTTCTGACACATTGAGCTTCAAGGCAAGAATGACTCACTAGAATAAACGTGTTGTCCTGGAAGTCTAGAAAAGTGATCTTAAGAAAGAAGTGTATGTACTAAAAAAATTATGTCTCTCTCTAGGATGAGTTACTGAATCAATGCCCCAGAGCACATAATCCATTTTCTCCAAAGTTCTGTGAGACACATAGCTACTTTGTTTCCCTTATATAGGAGGAAGAATGAGTGTAGGAGTCAGGAGAACTGCATTGTAGACCCAGATCTACCACTTAGTTGTGTGACCACTTTCTTTTTCTAAATCTAAGTATCTTCATTGCTGATACTAAATACTCTCTAAATGCCTTTCTGCTTCAAAAGTGATAGCTAAGGTTTGTAGAAGACTTTATGAACCAAGCCTATGAACTCTATGTCATTTGCTCATTATTACAATACTGCAAGGTGGGTATTTGTCTATTTCGATTTTACAGATGAGGAAAGAACAAGGACTCAATAGCCTAAGTGATTGGTCTACTAAGGTCATACAGATAAGAGTTCAGAATCAAACTCATGTCTCTTTGATCTTGAACCCCATCTTCTTTTCACTACCAAAACTCTATATTTGCTTACTCTATGTACAATTGTGCTAAACATTTGTCTAGATCTTATTGATTGATGTGAAAGTCCCAACAGTTGATTCAATTGTTTGTATAGTTTGTTTTCTAAATAACCAAAAATTACCTTAATTCATTGACTTTCAAGGAAGAACATAATATGATATAATTTTGTGGGAGAATAACCTTTTTAGATAGGGGCAATATAGAAAGTAAATAATCTCCTAAATAGAAGTTAATATTTATAAACATCTCTCTATATTTAGGGCTTAAGCTTACTCAGAACCCAATAAATACTGAAAAGAATTTCTCCTTCTGCAAGGCCAACCAAGAGCTTCTTCACAATCTCTTGCAAACTCTGCTTTCCACACAAAAGTTTGATATAGAGACTCTGGCTGATATATGGCATATCGTTTATACTTTGTGACAGAGCCCAGGGGGATACAGATCTATCTAGAAAGACAGATTCACTTTCAGCTGGGTTTCTGAAGGGGAATTCCATCTTCTGAAAAGCAGAAAACATACATGACATTTCTTTTTTACTTATTTTTTTAAAAAATAATATTTTTATTGTTGATAGTATTACAGGTATCTTCCCTTTCCCCCTTTGTACCCCCATCCTTCCAGCCCCTATCCACCCTCTCATGTCTTCATTATCCTATTGCCTGTGTTCATGGGCTATGCCTATAAATATATAAGTTCTTTGGTTTATCTCTTCTCATCCCCCCAACCCCACATTGAAATATGTCAAGTCTGCTCCATGCCTCCCTACTTCAGGTTTTATTTTGTTGGTCAATTCATTCTGCTCATTAAATTCCATAAATAAGTGAGATCATGTTATACTTGTATTTCTTGGATTATTTCACTAAGAATAATATTTTCCAGGTCCATCCATGCCATTCCCAAAGGGTAAAAAATCCCTCTCTTTTACAACTGCACAGTATACCATTGTGTAAATGTCTCTCAGTTTTTTTTTTTTTTATCCATTCATCTACTGATTGGTGGATAATTTTGGAATCTATAATTTCAAATGATCTTGTTAAGTTTGACTTCAGTAAACATGCACTGATCTCCATAGAAGGCAAACACTGTGGTAAGTAGGAGAAAGAATAAATTTTAAGAGAGGGATGATTCCAATTCATAAGGAGCTTGGATCCAAGTAGGAAGGAGAAGCAAATCATAATTACAATTCCATACAGAATGAAGTAATTAATACATGAAAATATGTACAAGGAATGGGTTATGAAAGCCCAGAATGTTGAATAAAGTAAATCTGATGTGGCTAAGTTAGGGAGTAGAATTGATGAAAATTTTACATTTTCTCTATTTTTCAATTTGTTTCCTCCTCTCCATCACAAGTTCACCATTCTCTCTCACCTGGATGACCAAACAGCCTTCTAACTAGCCTCCTTGCCTCCTGGATTTCCCCCTAAAATCTGTCCTTTACTCTGTTGCCACAGTGAGCTTTTAAATGTGCAAATTTCATGTTCCTTGCTTTGAAATCTTAGGTAGATCCATCTCTACTGACTTCAGGAGACATTTGTACCCCCTCCCCCTTCATAAGGTATACAAGTTTGCCTGGGGCCTTCCCTGGGATATCTACCTTTCCAATAGTATGTATTGTTGCTCGCCCACATGGGTCCAACATTCTAGACAGAGCGGCCATTCATATTTCTCATAATTCAGTATGAACACTCATGCCTTGGCATTTATTGCATCATGTACTCCAATACTGCCTGGAATACTGCCTCAAGAACTACCCTTCAGGTCTCAGATCCTCAGCTCTTCTCTGAAGCCTACTTGAGTATCCCAGGTCGCTTCTCCTTGCCTTTTTTTCTGTACCCATACTGCACCATTTGCACACTCCCATTATTACAATCACCATGCAAGATTGTCCTTATTTTTCTGCAAGGGTTAGTGATTAAGATAGAGTTCAGAATCAGACATACCTGAGTTCATACCTAACACAGTCATTTGCTATTTGTGTGACTATGAGAAGGACATATTACACTCTGCAGAGCAATTGTGAGGATTACTTAGGACAATGTGTGCAATGTACACAGCTTAGTGACAGGCACAGAGCAGATGTTCAGTATCTCTTTTAATTAACAATGCAGAAGATGAAAAGAGGGTAGTCTAAGAAGATGGTGTGGGATTCAGGGACAGAAGAGCTGCTAAAGAAGGTTTAGGGAAATTACACTGCAAAGCATGGAAAGGGTAACTTAACTTTTGGACCTGATTATATGAGGGCTATGGGAAAATGAGCAGCTTCCACTGAAGTGTATTGCTACACAATGGCATTTTAAAGGAGATTTGAGTTAGAGTTAAGGCAATGGAAGTGGCAAGAGGGAATGTTAAAGGTTTCCATTGGGAGTTGCATGTGATATTGTACCTGGGAACCCTCACTTCTCCTATGCCAGAGATCAAGTTGGCCTAACAGACTGAGGTAAAAATGGAGTCAATAATGATAAGTAATGGGTGGAAGGCCAGATGTGGAGCCACCATAGATATGAATACCAGTGAAGTTTGAAGTGAGAAGTATCTTATTTCACTAGCTGTTCAGGGTTTTGACAATTCAGAGGCATGAAACTGTCTGTTTATTCCTTCTGAGTCAGGTATAGAAAATGGATCCTGTCCAGCCTTGGTGGCTCAGTGGTTGAGAATCGACCTGTGAACCAGGAGGTAACAGTTTGATTTCTGATCAGGGCACATGCCTGGTTTGTGGGCTCGATCCCTGATCATGCAGGAGGCAGCTGATCAATGATTCTCTTTAATCATTGATGTTTCTATCTCTTCCTCCGTCTCCCTTTCTCTCTGAAATCAATGAAAAAATAGAAAAAAAGGAAAATGGATCCCAAAGCTCTGTTTCATGATATAATTTCTGCCAGCCCTCTATCTGATAACTTTGTTTCCAACATCAGAAACCAAACCCCTTTAATTACTTTGTACCACTTTCTCCTGAAGACTGTATATGACTTTTGTCTTTGGAAACTTCTATGCCATCAGAATGGGAAAGAGCTCCACAATCTTCTTTATGGTCTGAGGCCCTTATTGGTGCACTTTTTGCTTTCATGTATCTTCCTGTAGGCCTTCCTGAGTGTTTGACTGGTATCTTAATTACAATGGAATATATATCCTGATGTTCTGATTTCTAGAATCAAGGCAGGCCTAAACTAGAGTGGCGGCCATTTCTGGCCACTGATGTTCCTTTTGTTTGTGAAGCTTGAGTCTCTGCTCTGATAAAGAAAGAGATGAGGGAGAGAGGGAGAAAGTGAAAGAGAGGGAGAGGGTGAGGGAGGGGTGAGAACAAACAGTTCACTGTGTATTTTAAAGAGATCAGTCAATAAAAATATAAACATTGGAAACAGACAGATCTAACTTCACCACTTTTTAGGCCTGTGATGTGAGCTTAGTTATTTCATCTTTCTGAGCTTCCATTCTTTCATTGGTAAAATGAAGAAGATACCATTGCGTGAGCACGAGCATGAGCATGAACAAGTAGAAATAAACATACACAAAAGCTGTGGACTTTTTTCATATTGTGTTAAAGAAATATTGTAAAAAGCAAAGCTGGCCCAGAAGTTATCTGGTTGAAAGCACAGTGGTTTCAATATGCAAACTGACCTGTGATGGAGTCTTGGCTTGTGTGAGAGTGATGGAGTCACATAAGGTTTCAGAGCCTCAGTGGGACTCTGAGTGTTAAACTTCTTAAATTGAATTAAAGTCAATGTAAAGCTCACATGAAATACCTAGTCCAATTTATGAAACATAATTGGCCATTAGCAATTAACATTATTGTTATCATAATCCTCTTCCTCATCATCTTCCTCCTCCTAAGCATCGTCATCATCATTGTATTATGAACGGTAACGCAAGCAGGGAGATGATGATTTCTGAAATATGCACTACACATCTTTGCTTTGTCAGTTTTGGTGTCACTAGCATAAACAAACATTTATTTGATGTTTATTTTATTCAAACAGGTATCTTCTGTTTGTTATCTCAGTTATTAATTAAATGTTGAATAGTCTTGAGTTATAGAAATGAGAGGATATACAACATACTGTATATAGAAAGTCCCTAAAAGTTCTTTATCCTGAAAAATATGAAGCCTCCTGATATCACAGGGAACAGGTAGTGTCTTCAGGTCCTGAAGTAGTTGTTATCTATTTTTAGTCCCTACATCAAAGGGTTTTTTCCTTCTCTCTTTTGTATGGATATGGCATGAGTGCTGGTTGTTGAAGGAAAGGAACTTGAGGATGGAAATCTGCTAAATCTCTTCCTTCTTTGTCATTTAAAAAAATGATTCAACTTTCCATTTTGGAAGTATCTAAGGGTCATCTTTAGTCAATTATAACTCATTTCTGTTTATTGTGTTCTGTTCTTAGATTTAAAAATTTATACAAATGGGACTTTATATATGTTTTCTTAATAGCAGAAGTGACTCACTAAAAATCAAAGATTTGTGTAAGAGTGTCACTTAAAAATAGAAAAACAAATATTTTATAGAAAAAAGAAACTCTTATAAGTAGTAGTAATTCACTCTAGGCTAACAATGCCAAGGGGGTGAAAAACTTATTTCAGATATTTAAAAAATGGATGGACTTAATTTTTCATATCCTGAATTGCTAACAAAAGAACAAAAAAACAAGAAATACTTCAGTAGGCTGACATGCATATACACCTGGGACCAATTAAATACTTCTTCTTCATCTTAATCAGAACACTGAGCTCCTATATTTCATAGTAGACCTACATTCCCCAAGTTTGTTTATTTTAATGTTATTTTTAACAAGCCAAGTTCACTGATATCAATTGAGGATTTATTTAAATAAATGAAGGAAGAGAGGTAGAGATAGATAGATGATAGATAGATAGATAGATAGATAGGGAATTAATAACAGTGTTTAAGGTAAGCATGCCAGGCAATATTATCTTCTCATTTTACACATAAGGAAGCTGATTTTTACATCAGTTCAGGATTACACAGGCTCACACATTAGTAACAGAGCCAGATTCAAACCCAGGTCATCTGAATGCCTAATCATGGCTCTTCTAGATGTACTACCCCATGATTCAATTCTTCTTTGTTTCCTTTCTACAGCTTTAAAATGTCATGAAGAACTGTATTAGTTTCCTGTAGTTGCTGTAACAAAGTACCACAAACTTGGTAGTTACAACAATAAATATTTATTTTCTCTAAGTTCTGGAAGCTAGAAATCCAAAATCAAGGGTCCAGCAAGGCCATATTCCTTAGAAGGCTCTAAGAGTGAATATTTTCTTTCTCCTGCTTACATTTTGGTGGTTACTGGCAGTACTTGGCATTACTTGACTTACAACTGCATTGTTCCAATCTCTACCTCCATTGCTACATGGCCCTCTCATTGTGTGTCTGTTTCTGTGTCCACATTTTTCTCTTCTCATACGGATACCAATCATATTGGATGAGGGCTCACTCTATGACCTCATCTAAATATCTACAACAATGCTAATTACAAATAAGATAACACTCTAAAAAACTGGGGGTTAGGACTTCAATGTTTTGGGGAGACACAGTTCAATCCATAATAGGAATGAACCATAGCTTTCTTTTTCTAGGGTATATTTTGACATATTATACTAAAGACTATAATATGTTCTCACATGAATAATCAAAAACATATATAGATAATGACAAAAATAACTTAAGCAGTAGTATATTGTTTGGTGATTGTAATCTGTATCACAGATGGCTGGTGGGTTGGTACTTTTACTACACTTTCTGAGCATTTTTTTTTTGTGCGGGGGAATGTTTTCTCAAATAAGTGACCTCTCTTCTTTAAGTGATACTAAAACCTTTTTGTTCCCAAGGGGAAGGGTGGTTTCTATGATAGGATTCTTTTGGAAAATATCTTTAGGTATTTATTTGCGTCTTTCATAATGTGCATCTGGATATTGCAAAAGCTAAAATAGGACCCATGTTTGAATGTGATTCTCAGGAGCAGATGCTTTTGGAGGCTGTTTTGAGGGATTTTGTAACTAAAGAGGAATCATAAGAAATATCTTCAGAATGTATTTTCTTTCAATTTAGACAGAAGTGTAAGTTTAGCTTTGAGGAATGGCCTGGGTCAATCTGTATAGTGAAAATATCCATTACATTCATGACAGCAGGCCTTGAAGAAGAAGACAAATTGAAGACTGGGAGCATAGACTATTCTTTCAGGAGTTTTGCTGAAAAAGGAAGGAGACAAATTTGGTAGTTACCAGAAGGGAAATAAGAGTCAAAAGAAGGTTTAGTTTTTAAATTTTTGGTCAAGATGGGAAAAATAACAGCATATTGTTATGTTCTTGAAGGAGAACTTGAGATGTACAACAGTGGGGGGATTAATTGGAACAAAGTTCTTGTTTCAGTGAGAGGATGGAGTCTACTACACAGTTCATCTATAGTATTTGTATGCAAATGCAAGTAGGTGAGAGTTTGTGTGAGAGATCTCTTCTATTTTGTCACCAAAATAGAAAACAAGGTTACTAGTTGAGAGGGAGTTTTGGAAATGTTAAAGGTATAAGAAAAAAAAAAGCAAAATGTGAGTTTTCCAGATCAGTGCAGAAGAAAACCAACTAAGAAAATATGATTGCAAGGCAGCATTAAGAGTTCACCTAAGATAACAACCAGTAATTTCAAGTAAGGCCATTCACTATGACTATAAGCTTTGCTCCTTGCACATTCAACTGAATAGGTAGAGTGTGATTAAGAGTGAAGATGAGCCCTAACTGGTTTGGCTCAGTGGCTAGAGTGTCAGCCTGAAGACTGAAAGGTCCCATGTTTGATCCCGGTCAAGGGCATGTACCTTGGTTGTGGGCACATCCCCAGTGGGGGGTGTGCAGGAGGCAGCTGATGAATGTTTCTCTCACTGATGTTTCTGACTCTCCCTTCCTCTCTTTAAAAAATAAAATAAAATATGTATTTTTTTAAAAAACAGTGAAGATGAATATAATGAGACATGAGGAGAAGCCTACTGCAGGATTTTTGGAAAAAGATTCCTCTAATTTGAGTTGGAGTAGATCCCTATTGTGTAGGAACTATAGCTTTTATAGTTTGAGGGGAGGCATTCTTTGAGAAAAAAAAATAATACAAATTGAAAATATAAAATTATGTATAAAACTTTATATTGAAAATGAAAAATAAATCACAACATATGACTTTTAGAAACTTGGCCCCATAAGTACAGCAAAATAACACATTATTCTCATTAACTGTCTGACAGACCACTATAATGTTTCTTCCCTAGTTTTTAGCTAAATACTCTTTGATCACCTCTTTTAATTAAAATGATTGTATAACATTTTCTATAGAAAGGTAAATTAGTTATCTATACTAATAAAAGGGTAATATGCTAGTTAGAACGGGAGACCTTCTAGACATCCTTCTGGACAAAGCCATGGTGGCAGGGCCAAGGCAGAGGCGGTTAGGGGTGATTAGACCAGCAGGAGAGGGCAGTTGGGAGCAAGCAGGCTGGCAAGGGGGGGTAGGCGGCTGCTGGGGCAAGCAGGTCAGCAGGAGGAGGGCAGTTGAGGGCGATCAGGCTGGCAGGGGGGCAGGCAGGCAGGTGAGCGGTTAGGAGCCAGTGGTCCCGGATTGTGAGAGGGATGTCTGTCTGCTAGTTTAGTCTGGATCCTAAACCATGCAGTCGGACATTCTCCAAGGGTCAGAGATTGGAAAGGGTGCAGGCTGGGCTGAGGGAGACGCACCCCTCCCCCATTGAATTTCATGCACTGGGCCACTAGTTTAAGTAATATAATTAATTATTTTTTTTATCATTGATTATTTAGAAACAATACTTTCAGAACCACAACTTGTTATTAGTAACAACAAATAAATGTTTAGAATTGTCAAATTTGGGGAAAAAATCTATATAAAGTTGATTTCAACTATGATGAAAGAGGCTTTTCAGGTTTTCTGGTGTAGAGATCACTCCCAGTTATTTATACTCATGAAGCAATTTCTGGAATATCCTCCTACTAATGGTAAATTTTATATTTTCATTGTTAGTGTCATCATTTCATGGCAAATCAGAGAGAACTTTTTATATTTCCTATATGTTTATTTGATTCACCCCTCTTCATTAAGTAGAATATCCAACAATCCAAGGCTTTTCATTGGATATTTATAATTAATGATCATGTTGATAAGAGTGAACTATCATTTTGATAAGTGTAAATGAAAACCAATTTTTCCTATTATAATTTTACATGTTTGATGGATGGAAGAATCTTCCACAGACTTGCTTCTGGCTTTGAATGTTTGAAACTTTGCTTCTTCAAAATCCACATATTCTGGGGTTGGATATGGTAGGACATAAAATGCTTTCTGTTGAGCATCTTCATTTCATGATACAAGGCAAGTCACCACTATGGGCAATGGGAACATTCCTGGAAGCCATTCCTACACTGGAATGGGTAGGGATAAATTAGGTACATGTAGAAGTGATGGGGAAAAAAAGGAAAATACATCACTAAATCCATACTAAATATATCCACAATTCAGTTCTCTTCCTTAGCTGAATCCCTAAAACCCCCATGGTCACCCTGACTAGTTTGCCTCAGTGAATAGAGCGTTGGCCTGCGAACTGAAGGGTCCCGGGGTCGATTCCGGTCCAGGGCATGAACCTTGTGGGCACATTCCCAATAGGGGGTGTTCAGGAGGCGGCTGATTGATGTTCCTCTCTCATCGGTGTTTCTAACTCTCTATCCCTCTCCCTTCCTCTCTGTAAAAAATCACTAAAATATATTTTTAAAAAATCCCCATGGTCATTTCAGTGTCACTTGACATAAGCAGAAGTGTGACAGAAGAGATTCCAGTGAAAAGAGACAGAGGCTTTAAATGAAGGGTTAAAATATCTTATTTTTGCAAAATTTATTAAAACCTAGGAACATGTCAACACATTACCAGACCCTTCCTAGAGCTTTGGAAATAGTTTGTGCCCTTGATGGACTCTGAAGCTTAATTTCACTTAACACAGAATAAAGCTTCTTTTGTTCTTTCCAGAGGCCCAAGAGAAAAAAATCTCTCTCTCTTCTAGATATGATTGCATCTCTTGGTGATACAGTAAAACCTCAATAGAAAAGGGTAATTCAAAAGAGGGGGTGGCTATTAAAGCTAAGAGTCCATTATATAATAAAGTAGGTTTTCTCAATGCATATGTTTAAAAAATTGACAAATGAGTTTACTTGTTTTTACTTATGTAGACATGTTTGCATAATTAAAATTAAGTATGTATTTAATTTCACAGAAAAATTTTTCTATATGTATTCCAGTAAGTACAGAGTTTGAAGCCAGTCTTAAGATGATAGAGCAGAGATTGAGAATACTTGGATCCTTGATGGTATTGTTAAGGCACTGATAAGCCAACTTGCTTAATTCTGGACTTCCTGTTATATGAGATAGTAAAGTACCTTACTCTTTAAACCATTTTGAGTCAGAGTTCCTATTACATATTTTCCTCTAAGCACCTATTCCCTAAAATTGCATTTTTTATTTATTTGGTTGTTTTTGTCTTTCTAAATATAAGTTACACAAAATTTTATCTTGTCTGATGTGGTATCTATAAAACCCAAAATACTATTTAGCTCATTGTAGATGCTGAATAAATATTTGTTGAATTGCATACATAAATAAAGTGTGGCATTAGCAATGAATGAGGCTGACAATGAGTCTTCACTTTCATTATGTTTTATATTCCCAACTATGTGCCCTCACAGAATGGAGCCCATTTCACTAAAAGTATTCTCCTGGTATCTTTAGATTGCTATGCTGAGGCACTGCCATTGCAGACATTTCTCTGCTTCACTCAAGGCTAGTGAAACACTGGTTTCATTCTGTCAGCAAGGTCAGCCTGGGACTGAATGTGCAAGCCCAAAAGTTACATTGTCATGTTTCCATCTGAGAACAAAATTATAAGCTATCTAACAGTTAAAGAAGATAGACCTCTTAGTGGGGAAAACAAACACATTTTCTCTGGAGAATAACTTTTATCTGCTAAATATGCTTTGTTCCTCACGTCCCATCTGTCACCACATTCTGACATTTCCCTGAACAGAATATCATGAGAGATTGCCCTGTTCTTTTTACTCCCTGAATTGTTTCCTCTCTGAAGTTATCCAGTGTCCTTGACACTTTCAGAAATGTTCTCCAACAGCCCACTGTCCATCTTTGGCCAGTTTCATACTTAATTTCCTACGTCAATAATTGCTTTCTTTAAAAAAAGCCTATATTGGCTCCCTCAAGCCCTCGGTGTTAAGGCCACATTTTTTCCCCTCTCTTTTTAAAGAAAAATTATTGAATTCCCTGGAGACAATGATTATAGACTTTATTACTAGTGCTAGTGACAGCAGCCATTTGCTATTAGAGGATTAGCAAGGCAAAGGACCATTCTTCAGATTGGAGAATACTGACTAGGTATGGATACATCTTTCTTTCCTTGCTTTCTCTTCCTTCCTTCCTTCTTTCACTCTCATGACCTAGCATCTTGCATTACAGAGAAAATAGATGCCATTAGATAATAGTTTGCCACTGACCTAGTCCGCATGTTTGGTGTTTGACTGTATCTGGCCAATAATCTCCTCCTCACCTGCTATTAGCGTGGAGAGGTATGCTAAACTAAAGATTGATACCCTGGAGACCACCACTTCCTGCCTACTCTGAACCTTCAGAAAATTTGGGGTCAACCCATTACCTATCTCTTTAAACTCTTTACTTCTAGAGCGGAGGGAGTAATTACAAGGACTCTTAGTGCCTGGATTCACACACTTGCTTTATCACTTACCAGATGTGGGAACCTGGGTAAGTGTCCTAACCTGTCAGCACTACCATGTACCCAGCTATAAACTGTCCTCATTTCTGAATAAACACTATCTTATTGTGTTCTGTAAGCCTTCAGTGATATCATACTTGAAAAGTGCTTAGCCAGTGCCCAGAATGTGTATTACCTATAACTTCTTGAGTCTTTTCATCAGTATTGAAATATTCTCAAGTGTCTTCCATCTAAAATATAAAAGTCCTCGTGGGTCCCACAAACTACTCCAACTATTGCCTCATTTAATTGCTACAACAAGAAATGAACAAATATTCTGTGGATGTTGTACTCAGGTCCTGCTCTCCCCTCTCATTCATTCTTCAAATTCTTCCAATCTTGTCAAGGTCACCAATGACTGAAATGTTGCAAGATACAACAGATGCTCTTCTGTCCTTATTTAAACTTTCTGAAAAATTTCCATGGCTTCTGAGCATGCCCTCATAACTGCTTTTTATTTCAGGACCCTCTTGATCTTAGTTCTCCTAACATTCTAGGAGAACATGCACAACCTTTGCTGCTCAATTCTTCTCTACCCAAACTTTTACTATTATGTTCTAATATCTCTATCTTTCTCATGACTTGTATTACCATCTGCATTAGTCACTACAGGTTATGTCAGTGATGGCGAACCTATGACACGCATGTCAGAGGTGACACGCGAACTCATTTTTTGGTTGATTTTTCTTTGTTAAATGGCATTTAAATATATAAAATAAATATTAAAAATATAAGTCTTTGTTTTACTATGGTTGCAAATATCAAAAAATCTCTATATGTGACACAGGACCAGAGTTAAGTTAGGGTTTTTCAAAATGCTGACACGCCGAGCTCAAAAGGTTCACCATCACTGGGTTATGTTATGCTATGGTCACAAACTAGTCCTGAAATATAAGGGATTTCACACACAAAAATGATTTATTTTTTCACTCATGGCCAGTGAAAAGACTGAGCTGATGCCTTGTTTTGTCACTATCTCATGAAATGGCATCAGTGACCACCAGATTAGGGAAGATAGAACATGGAGAACTTCCACTCCCCCTTAAGTGCCTCCAACTTTACAGTGACAGAAGTCACTTCCACAGCCAAAACTATGCATATTACTTAACCCAAATGCAAAGGAGATTTTGAAGTCATATTATGTGCCTAGAAAGAAGAAAAGAACTGCATATGGTGAGTTCTGTAAATTTCTACTGTAGTATCTATATGCCAATAACTCACCAAATGGTATGCCTAGATTAGACCTGCCTTTTGACCTCCAGATCTGTTTAAGTTGAAACTCCTGGTTACAAGTGATAGAAATTTAACTCATATGAATTATGGAGATTAAATAATTTGAAAGATTATTAGACTGCCTTTAACAATCTAGAGTCTGCAACATCTTCCAGAAATGAACTGGGACCAAGGAAACTAGAACCCAAGAAGAACTATGTGCGGTTGCTACTTATATTCCTTTTTTCTGTATGTGTCTAATTCATGATTTCCTTTTGCTTCTACCTGAATGTTTCTGCCTTCAGTCATCATAGCAGAAGAAGATAACTGCCAGCTCCTGGGTTTCAAAGTCCTCTGTTTTGGCCAGCTGAAGAAGGTATGACTCCTCTTCATCAGTACTGTGTTCCAAATGCTAGCAAGGAGTGCTTATTGTCCAGATTGGGGTATGTGTCAGCTCCCTGGCTAGTTTATTTTTTTTAAAATATATTTTATTGATTTTTTACAGAGAGGAAGGGAGAGAGACGGAGAGAGATAGAGTTAGAAACATCGATGAGAGAGAAACATCGATCAGCTGCCTCCTGCACATCTACTGGGGATGTGCCCGCAACCCAGGTACATGCCCTTGACCGGAATCGAACCTGGGACCTTTCAGTCTGCAAGCCGACGCTCTATCCACTGAGCCAAACCGGTTACGGCCCTGGCTAGTTTATTGTTTCCAGAGGTCAACAACCAAGTTAGTGATCAGCAAGAGGTAGGAAGTGGGGTAGGCAATTCCTAGAAATTAAGGGAAGTTTAGAAATAAACAAAAGAGTAGATGTCAAGTTTTAAAAAAATTTGTTATAGATTGAGCAAATAGTTAATGGATGCTCATCATATTCATGATCCTATTCTGGACACTAGACATAGATTACTGAACACAATATGACAGAGCCCCTGCCTTTAAGGAAGGAGCTATATTCTTCTGGAAGAAAACTAATACAGTGGGGCCTTGACTTACGAGTGTCCCGACTAACAAGTTTTTCGAGATACGAGTCGTCTCTAGGCCGATTTTTTGCTTTGAGTTGCGGGCTAAAATTCGGGTTACGAGCCAGCTTCAGATACCCCGCCGCTGGTTGGTTCAGCGAACGTCACAGTGAACACCACAACATTAGCCCAGCATCACGTGTCATTGTAATGGTGAAAATTGATTTGACATACGAGTAATTTGAGTTACGAGCTCTGTCATGGAATAAATTAAACTTGTAAGTCAAGGCCCCACTGTATAATAAAATCAACAATATAATTTAATGTGATCATAAATATTACACAATAAAATGAGATAAATGGGATAAAGAGTGGTAAGGAGTAACACTCTTGATAGGATAATCAGCAATGGGCTGGCTCTCTGAAGAGGTCGTATTTGAACAGAGACCTAAATGAAATGTGAAAGCTATTCATGAGAATATCTGCAATAAAGAGTGTTCCAGGCAGAAAGAAGAGCAAATATAGAGGTTCTGAGGTGAGGCTGGAATGAGTGTGACATGTCCTAGTAACAGCAAAAATGTCAATGTGACTGAGAAAAGTGAGCTAGGGGCAGGGTGGTAGGAACTGAGCTTGGAGAAGCAGGCAAGGTCAGATCATGGAAAGATTTGTTGGCTCTGCTCAGGAATTTGTATCATAATCTGAATATAGTGGCAAGCCTCTGAAGAGGTTTGAGAATCAGGGTGGCATGATCTGATATACATATTTTAAAGAATATTCTGGCTGCTATGTTGATAGTAATCTCTAGCAGAGTGGGAGTAGAATTAGGGAGCTCAATAGAAGACTGTGGTAGTTGTTCAAAGGAAAGAGGGCATCAACTTGTACTGGGGTGGTCACAGTACGGATAGTGAAAAGAAGTAGTTGGACTGTGCTTATATTTTGAAAATAGAGCTGCCAAATCCTCTAATAGACTAGGTATAAGGAGTAAGAGAAAAGGAAGGATCTAGTGAGATTCCTACATTTTCAGCTGGAGCACCCAAATAGATGGCAATACTATTTACTGAGATGGGAATGACAGCGAGAAGCAGATTTAAATATTGAGTGAGGGTTCAAGTTATGGATTTTTGGACAAATTAAACTTGAACTAACAGATGTTCACAAGGTGGGAGTCACTGGCTTATTGAGAATATAAATCCAAGGGACTGGATGTGTCACAGGCACATCAAACCAAGCATGCTTGAAACTAAGCTCACAAGCTTCCCACATTCTCCTCTTCAATCTGTAGCTTCTCCCTGAAAGAAGATATCAGATCAACAAGTTACAATTTATTTCAAAGTCAAAATAGTCCTTGAATCCCACCACTTGTCACAGAAATGATCATGCCATTCCCTTGCTCAAAACTATTCAAGAACTTTTCCATGCTCAAAGATAAATCCAAACCCTTTCCCACGACCCACAAGGTTTCAGTTGACCGAACCACTGCTGTCCTCTCAAGCTTTATCTCATATCTCAGATGGTTCTTCTCTGGTGCATTCTCCTTGTGCCATACTGGCCTTCTTTCAATTCCTTGAACAGATACAAACTCTCTCCTGCAGACTTGTCTGTTGTTTACAAAATTACTCTTTCTTCAATTTTATGCAATTTAATATCAATAGGCAGTATAACTGCCTTGTGGTGACAAGGGCAGGCTCTGCAGCTGCAGAATATGGGAAAACTACCTACATTTTCTGTGTATTTAAGTTGGTTGAACTTATTCAATGAAGATACATACTTTCGTGAGGATTACATGTGTTGTCTGGGTCCAATTTCAGTGCCCCATCCTCTTGATGCTGACTGCCCCAGAACTAATTTATCTTATTCCCTGATCACAGTTGTACTTTTGGGTGACCCTAAAGTTAGAGTTACTTCATTCCTGGGTCTGCTGCCTCTGGCAGTTAAACACATTGGTTCAACATATATCACAAAATGAAGTACTACATGTGCTACACAGCATTGAACAGTGTTCTAGAGAAGGATCATCACTAAATCTGCACCTAACTCTGTTAACAGTTTCAACCTCAGTCATTAAAGAAAGTAGTGCAGGTAAAAAAGTAATTCCCTGTTAAATAAAGGGTTTCACAGATATAATGCTACAGTGAGTCATTCAGACACCTACCTCTGTGAAAAGTAGCTTCAGCATATATTCTTAAAGAAATATACCTGTAGCTTGTGTTGCTAAACAGTGTTTCACACAGATGTCACTGTAGTGAGTCACTCATGTGTCTAATTGTGACCATTTCAACATAGGTCACTAGAGAAAGTAGTGCAGGCACCACACACCACTAAACATAGTATTTCACAGAGATAGCATTATAGTCAATAGCACATGCATCTTGCCCTGTTAAACAGAACATTTTTTAGCATATTTGGGAAGGAAGGGGTGAGCCAAAGCCAGGGCTTCTCTGTCTTGCTTGCTCCTTATCACTCCAATTTCTACCTCACTCAACAGCCTGCAATTCCCACAGGACCATTTCCATAGTCCAAGGGATGAGCACACACATACATGTTTCCACAAGAAATCCACTCATGGGTTCACTCCAATACTTAGGAATGTTTTATTGTCCTTGGACTAGAGCGCTGCACAGTTCCCATCTCCACAGAGAGCACCCCCACCTTCAGACCTCCTCTGTGTATTCCCCAGCAGCTTTAGGGAGCGTCCACCATACCTGGAGGGACTAGGCAGGCCTTCAGTAAAATCCATGCCTTCCCTGCTGAGCCACAATTATTTCCCATCGCCTATGTCTCAAACGTGGGTCCAGTTTATAATAAATCCTGCTTCTTAGGTCGAGCACTTCATCAGGAACTCCAGATGGACTTCAGCACTCCCCTTCCATTCTCTTTGACATCTCCCTGCTGGAGTGAAGGGCTAACTAACATGCCTCCTCCTTCCAGGTGATCCAATTGTACTTGGAAAGAGACATCAGCATACATACAGACATAGGCATACCCCCAAATAACACATACAGATTCTCCAAACAGAGTTTTCTAAATCTTTATTAAAGAAGAGAAACATTTCCTGACAACACAGTGATCAGCTCAGCTCAGGACTCCTCTGGAGGTAACATTTTATTCTATTATGCAAAGCTGTGTCAGTCCCTCTTTGTTCATTTTAGTGCTTTTAAGACTGTGCCCTGGGGGCCTGTAGGTGCATAAGAAATTTCCATTACCAGGCAACTTACCTCTTAATGGCCACCACTTAGCTACACAAACACCTGGCAGAAGCTCTAAAATGAGTTTTCTTTGTCTTGCCTTTTTGAGTGTGGTCACTTTGCTGGACAGGGAGCTCAGCTGTAATTTCAATGGGCCCAAGGGGGTCCAAACTGAGGATCTAGTATCCTCTAGTCTAAGTAACTGCCTGGACTGGACATGCTGATGGGATAACAATGTATTGTTCTTGAGGTTACCTATAAAATGATTTGAATGATTTTTAACATCTATATTTGCCTTAGACTGAATGTTCTATGTTTGTCCCCATATCCTAGTACCTGACACATAGTAAGTGCTTAATAAATATTTAATCAATGAATGAATCTTCTGGAAGTATACGTAGGTGATCATATTTTTAGATATAAGGGAGGAAAGAATTCAGAGAGCTGTAGTGGCAGAGTGGGTGGTGGAAGGTATAAGAGCAGAAAGGAAATTAGCCAAGTTCACTAGGCAGTAAAGGACTCTAGGAGGTGGATTTGTATAGGATTTGTTATGCCAGCCACCATTGGTCCAGATGAAGAGGTGAAGACTTGAGGCCCAGGGATACAATGAAGAGAAGAACTCAGCATCATGAAGCGACAACTTTCCCAAGGAGGAAGCCAATGCAGGAAAGAAAGGATAAGTTCCAGAGGCCTGAGCAAGCACCCCAGTAGGGAAACAGTCCTGGTGTACATAGAAACTGGATACTGGCAATTAGAACTTTGGCTCAGGGTAGCTGGCAACAGGAAGCTAATACACAGGCCCAGATGAACTCATGAACAGAAGTCCCAATTCACATACCCAGAATATGGATCCTAAGCACAGAACTATGGGGTCTGAGCAGCAGGTTTGGAGTAGCAGCAAAATTTGAGTCAATATTTTTATAAGAAAGAGGCTGTGCATCCTGTTTAAGGCCAGAGCTAGGCTCCAAGTGTTGGCAGGATGGAACCCACAAGTGGAAACTGACTTGACTGTGGGAAAGTTGACAAACTAATGGCGGGGAGCCAGGTAGCTTCTGACAACAGAGAATGATGGGATTAAAATGTATGCCTGAACTATTCCAACCTCCTTGGCATGGTCACATTCATTTCTATTTATTCCTATACGATTACTTTTGATCTTCTTTTTTCTTCTTTATGTCAATTTCATCTATTACTTCCATTATTATTATTATTATTACTTTTGATCTTCTTTTTTCTTCTTTATGTCAATTTCATCTATTACTTCCATTATTATTATTATTATTACTTTTGATCTTCTTTTTTCTTCTTTATGTCAATTTCATCTATTACTTCCATTATTATTATTATTATTACTGCTATTATTAAATAGGTAATATATGATTACTTTTTATATTCATTTATATAAGATTCTGACTTTAACATTATTACTCTGAATTCAGCTCAAGACCAATATACTTTAAGAATTTTTTTTTACCCTGACCCCATTCTGATGTTTTAATGTGTCTCCTTGGAAATTCTGATTCTGTTTCTTCTTCTTTTTTTCTGTCCCATTGATATCATCTTAAGTACGGTCACTTTGTAAACTTTCTAGAATTTCATTTACACCCATTGAAAGATTTGAAGGATAGTATCTATTTCCTTAGTAATCTCCATTATCAATTCATTCATCGAAAGCACATATCGAGTACTTTTTCTGTACTAAATGTTGTTTAATATACAGATTAATTGCTTTCAAAAGGAGAGGCTGCTGATCAGTACAGAAAATATATTTATTGTCATATATCTTTTTTTTAAAAAAAGAATTAAAGAGTAAAGTAGTTAATATTGTGAATGCTGATTAAGCAACCAAACTCAGTCCAATTTTATGGTAGGACTAATAGTTGGTAACCTAACTGGATTGGCCATTTGCCAGCTTTTTTATACCTGTTCCACTGACAGGGAAGTTAGCTGTTCTTGCTAAAGGTCATCATTATTGCAGGCTGCTCTATTTTATTGCTCCTAACCTGGGAGTATTCCCTTTAACAGGTTCAATTTTCATAAATTCTTTTCTGCTCCTTGGAACAGCCATAATTTAGTGCCTCCAATTAAATGAGGAAGCTAAAATTTCATACATAGTTAACTGCACCTTCAATCAGTATTTGGTGCCTAGAAAAAAGTTCCCAATGGACATTTGCCCCTACAAGTCATGCTGCACTGAAAAACTGGTGCCTGTCTGTAGACTGTTTCTCCTTCAAATGTTCAAGTTAAGTAATGATATCTGTTGGACAAGTGGAGAATGTTTCTAAGAAAATTAGCATTCAATGCTACTCTAGGGTATCTGACAGAGAGATGGAAGTGACTTTAACTTCCTTCAGGTAGATGAGTCAATGGTTATATTATCTACTGTTCAACTCATGCTAAAAGAGTGAGGGTCCCCAAGAAGCTATATATTCTCTTCCAATAGGTTTTAACTGTTTGGAAGAAGCAGTTCATCAGCACAGTTGCTGACAGGACCTCGCCAATAATGGATTATTCAGATAGGGCAACTCCCACTATGTACTACTTCAAACCCCTGGGAAGAAATATTTTCAAATTTTCACACAGACCTCTGACCATTGTGGGAAACGGACAAAACCCTGGCTGGGAATTCAAGAGGTCTGGGCTCTGGGAAAATCTCTGCCATCAACTCCTTATGTGAGCTCGAACATGGTCCTTCCAAAATCCTGTCTCTGTTTATCCCTCTCTAGGACTCTAAACTTTGCCATTTACCTCTACAAACAGCAAGAGGTCTAATAACAAGTCCACACAATTGCTCATAGTTGCATTATTCATAATAGTGCAAAAATGGAAATAACCCAAATGCTCATCAATTGGTGAATGGATAAACAAAATGCAGTATTCCCACACAATGGAACAACATGGATGAAGCTTGACTACATCATGCTAACTCTAAGAAGAGATACACAAAAGACCACATATTATATCATCCCATTTATATTAAATGGACAGAATAGTAAAATTAATAGGGGCAAAGTAGATTAGTGGCCAGTAGGAGCTGGTGAGGAGGTTGGCAAGTACAGGTTCCCTTTTGGGGATGATGACAATGTTCTGGAATTGGATGGTAGTAATGGTTGCATGACTTTGTGAATATACTATTAAAAGCCACTGAATTATACACTTTAAAATAAAAGAATCACCAGAGTAGCATGTTGAAAATATGGATTCCAGTCCTCTCCCTTATAGGTCTGGCAATCAGAAAATCAGAGGTGGGTACTGAATAATCTATATATTAAATAAATGGAGAGGTAACTATAATTGTCAGATAAGTTTATTTAAAAAAAAAACTGTTGTAATGACCTTTTCCTAAGGGTTCTTCCAGTTCTCTATAACTTCTTTGTTATATGCAATACTCATTGTTAACCCATGTGCCATGTGCTGTGTCATTGAATCAATGTACCAGACAACCACCTAGAGAGTTAGAGGTGGGTGGTATAGACAGTCCTTGTCCTAGTGTAACTTAAATATAATACTTTGGATGCAGGGGATGATTCTAAATGCCTTTTAAATTTTAATTAACATTTTATTAAACAAAAATACAGTCATGTTCCACTTCATGATGGGGATACTTTCTGAGAAATGTGTCATTAAGTGATTTCATCATTGATTGAATATCATAGAGTGCACTTACACAAATCTAGATGGTATATCTGACTATACACCTAAGTTGTATATATAATCTTAAGGGACCATCATTGTATATGTGCTCCATCATTGACCAAAATGACATTATGAGGTGCATAACTATACTATAAAGAGAGAGCCCAGCCCTAGCTGGTTTGGCTCAGTGGATAAAGCATCAGCCTGTGCACAGAAGGGTCCTGGGTTCGATTTCGGTCAAGGGCTTATGCCTGATTTGCCAGCTCAATCCTGAATGAGGAACCTGCAGGAGGCAGCCGATCAATGATTCTCTCTCATCATTGATGTTTCTATCTCATCATTTATGTTTCTCTCTCTCTCTCCCTCTTCCTTCCTCTCTGAAATCAATAAAAATATATATTAAGAGAGAGAGAGAGAGAGAGAGAGAGAGAGAGCAGTCTGGTTGGGCTTGGTTCAGTGATTGAGCATTGACCTATGAGCCAGGAGGTCACAGTTCAATTCTGGTAGGGGCTCATGCCTGGGTTGCAGGTTTGATCCCCAGTGTGGGGCGTGCAGGAGGCAGCCAATTGATGATTCTCTCTCACCATTGATGTTTCTAACTCTCTCTCCCTTCCTTTCTGAAATCAACAAAAATATATTAATAAAAGAGAGAGAGCCCAGCACACCTACTTAATAAAAGCATTTTAGGTGGAAAAAAATCAGGGTATCAAACAGTGGCTTTCAACCAAATTACCCTCCTCAGTTCTAGTCCTGCAGAGCCCATGGGTGTCTTTCAGAATCCCTATGGTTTGGTTAAATTGATAACTAGAGAGACTTGATGGTCTTTTGGAGGAGTTCAGTCATGCTAAAGGCTCCACACTGAGGCATTATTTCAGTGGCAGCTCTAGTTCATGGCAACACAGAAGGCTGAATACATTCAAGGTTTGAGGGAAAGTCTTTCTAACTCATAGATGGGTGTGTGGGGGTTCACAGCAGATGACTCTCTTGGCACAGGAAAAATGTTGCTTCTCACACTATCAGTGGCTGTCACAAAGCCTTGAAAATTATGAGGTTGGCCTTGAGAAAAAATGGAACAACTGCATAATGGTAGGATTGAAATTTCAGAAATAGTGCCACATTAACTAATGCTTAATGTTTGGAGACAAATTGTCTGGAAGATGCTAATGTTTTTTAATGCAATAGAAAATTATGTATTCTCAACCAATAATAGGCACTTAGTAAATTTTTAGAATTTAATTGAGAAAAAAATAAATGATAGAACAGACTATAAAGAGGGGGAGGGCACCTAAAGAGTTCACAGAATTTAAGTATTCTTGGCTAATTCTCCTGTTGCCCATCTTCTCTACATCTCAAGAGCTCTAATGATCTTCAAAGGGGCCTCTGCAGAACAAGAGAAGCGAAGTTAAAGGAGGAGGAGAAAATGATGTAAACCAATAATTCATTTTACTTGCAAAAATATTTCTGCTTTACATAGAGCTAACCAAGAATATCCTTTAAAAAAATCTAGAGTGCTGGAAGGCTCATGATCTTCTGGTTCTAACCCCTGTGCCTCTTGACAGAACTAGATAGGGCAAACCTGGAACAGGCTTATCTAGGGACTTCCATCCATCTGGTTGGTTGCAGCAGGGATTCACACTTATTTCTCCCCCTCTTTCTTCTCCCTCTACACCCCTCTTCCTCTTCCCTTTACTTGCTCTACCTCTTATTTCACTTCCTCAGGACCTGATATAGATTCTAAGGAACCAGAGATAATGATTTTAGCTCCTGGCTCACTGTCACCTCTCCGATACTACTCCTGTGTTAATTATTGGTGATTTCAATAACAATGTCGATGAACCTTACAACACCCTGGCCTCTCAGTTCTCAACCCCTTCCCTTTTTCCACTAGCCTTGTTCTCTACCTATCCTCAGCCAGTCACTACACTAGCTCATTCGTTGCCAATAACTGCAACCCCTACAGCTGGAGTTTTATGTATTCTATTCTCTTTTGGTCACTTTCGATCTCTCTGGATCACTTCCTTTAATATCCTATCTCCAAGTGTCCCTTCAACTGTAGCATTACTCCTACAAACTTTTCATTATCTCTCTCCTACCTGATGTCTTCTCTTCCCCCTTGAATTTCATGGTCAAGCATTTTAATTGCTTTCTGTATATATCCTCAAATCCTTTGCTCCACCTCACTTTGCTAAGCAAGACCACAACCTACTTTATAACTGTACTTGTGTGATCATACATGACTAGGAACAACCCCACAGTGATGGTTGCTGGCCTTACTTTAAATTCACAGCCATGATACTCAAGTCGATCTTTATTTTTGCTCAGCAGCCATACACTACTTGCCAGGTCCTTATAATCTGCCATTCTTCAAAATGACTATTTCATACCTCTCCTCATTCCCTACAACTCCACCTCCTCCTCTCCATCTTCATTCTCAGATGATAACCGTGCTTCCTCTTCACTGAGAAAATGCTGCCGGGAGCCGGTCCATCCTTGCTGTTTCAAGGGACCTGGCATATATGACATACTGTTCTTAATATATTTGCTCACCTTCTTGGCACTATGTGTTTTAATCAAGGTCACCTCTCTGAGAAAGGTTGTTTCCCCAGGTAGAGATTTTTCCCTGAAGTTAGGGAGGGAATAAAACCCCTTCACTAAGTGCCAGGCGGGTAATTAATCACTTTACGAACAATCATGCTTAAGCTACATAATCTTTACTCCCTGGAATGGAGATAAGAAATGCCCTAACCTTTGGAATAGAGATTGATAGGATTGGAATCAACTGGTATAAATACAGATGTAACAAGACAACAGGAGACAGAACATAGAGAGGCAGAACCGAGAGACAGACATGACACACAGAACTTAGAACACAGAACCTAGAAGAGACAAAGAACCTAGACAGAACCTGGCTGAAGAACCCAGCTACAGAACCTGGAGACCGAACCTGGAGACCGAACCTGGCTGTAGAACCTAAACTGAACCTGGCTGGAGAACCTAGCAAGAGAACATGGACACAGAACTTGGCTGGAGACTGTGGCTAGAGATCCTGGCAAGGCTGCTGATCAACTGAATGCTGTCTCCGTGTCATTCCTTCTTCACCGACTCCATCCACACCTTTGGGGACCCCTGGACATGCTGGGGTTGGACCCTGGCAAAATGCAACCAATCCGAACAGTTTCCTTAGACTCCTGTCATGGCATCTACTTGCCTGTCTTCCCTCCTATTAATTTTATAAACTGTTTGTGATAAATGTAATCTTGCAATTCTTCTCATTTTACTTGACTTAGTAACAGCTTATTTACAGAGCTGAGTATTCCCTTCTCCTATAAATGCCTTTAATCACTTAACAGTCAGGAATCCCAAACTCCTAGTTTTTCTCCTCACTCTCTGACTGCTCCTCCTCAGTCTCCTTTGTTGACTCCTCTTCATATCCCCAATCTCTAAATACTGGTGTTACCTGGGACTTCTTCTCCATCTGCACCCAGGGTCAGTCCTGGGACTTCTCTATCTACATCCATTCCCTTGGCGATCTCTACCAGTCTCTTAGCTTTAAATACAATCTACATGTTGATAACTCCAACATTTATATCTCCAACCTTGACGTGATCATTCTGTATAAAAAAATGCAACCTTCCTATATCTCCAGCATTGCCAGTTGCACTTCATAGGTTGTATTTTGTTTGTATTTTAGCATGTAGCAACATTTAAGGAACTATGTGATTTTTAGAGATGTTTGTTTTAAGATTTCCCCTATTAGAATTAGCTCCATTGAGACAAAATTATTTCCTGTGTTAATGCTCAAGATGGTACCTTCTATGTAGTAAATTCTATTAAATCAGACTTTCCAGACGAACAGTCTTGGCAATTGGTATATCTTACATGAACCCAAGGTAATTAATGTTTAACAGGGAAGTTGAGGGAGTTCTGGCTTAATCAAACCTTCTATTAGTTGTCCCCTCTTTATTTATCTGACTTAATTTTTTTCATTCTCTATCCTGCTCATATTGCTCTACCACACTAGTCTTTTTTTAAAAAATTGAGGTATAATTCACATAATGTTATATTAGTTTCAGGTGTTCAATATAATGATTTGATATTTGTATATAGGGTTGGGCAAAAGTAGGTTTACAATGGTGAGTACACAAAACACAGTTTATTATTGTATTATTAATTATTGTTTAATTTTTTATACAAGCAACTCTAAGCTGCCTAGCCAATGTGGCTCAGTGGTTGAACATTGGCCCATGAACCAGAAGGTCATGGTTTAATTACTGGTCAGGGCACATACCTGGGTTACAGGCTCGACCCCCAGTAGGAAGTGTATAGGAGGCAGTAGATCAATGATTCTCTCTCATCATTGATGTTTCTATCTCTCTCTCTCTCTCTCCTCTCTCTTCCTCTCTGAAATCAATAAAAATATTTTTTAAAAAGCAATATTATTATTAAATGGCAGCACAAGATGTTTTTGAAAAAGAGAAAAACAACTGTAAACCTACCTTTGCCCCACCCTGTATATTAAAAATTATCACATAAAAAGACCTGTAACATTCATCACCATACAAATTTACAAAAATATTTCCTTCTCTTGATGGGGACTTTAAAACTCTGCCACACTGGTCTTTTTGTAGTTCCTATGTAACATGATGAACATCTTCCAACCCCAGGGCCTTTGCACTTTATTTTCTCTCTGTTGGGAATCTTTTCTGAAAAACGTGTCAGTTTATTCAGGACAATAATTTAGTTAAGCAGTTTAGTTAAGTTTATTCAGAGCTAATAAATATTCAGGTTTATGCTTAAAAGACCCCTTGATAGGTCTTTCCTGTTCCCATTATTCTCCATTCCCTACCTACTTTACTTTTCGTCATAGCACTTATCACTACCTTGAATTAGGTAATATTTTTATTTTTTATCTGTGTAGCTTGCAATGTAAAAATAATAATATAATAGCTAACACTTGCTACCTTCCAGATAATAAGAATTTTGCATATAATAATTTTTTCAATCGTCAGAGTAACTCTCACATTATTATTATTACTGTACTCATTTTACAGATGTGGAGACTGAGGCATAGAGGGGTTAAGTAGTTAACACCTAGAGAATTAAGATACCAAGAGCAGAATTGTTACCAAAGACAGGACATGCCAGGGTAATGAATATTTCATACTCCATGTAGTCCATTGGCTTTCAAACTTTTATTTTATTTTAACCAGGGAAGTTCTGAGGGTGCCTGGTGGGCGGAGTACGAGGGCGCTGGCGGGTGGGGCTGCTCCCCTTTCCCCTGTGGGTGCAGCAGCCTGGAACAAGCACAAGCCATCTGCAAAGTTCTGTCCTCTGCTTTTGAGTCCTGTTGACAGCTGAGAAGGCGTGAGTCTGCCACCAAACGGAAGTCGGCGTCGTGCGAAGGAAATTTCGGCTGTTTTCTAAACAGTTGTTTTCAATCTGCAATGCTAGACTAGCATGAAAATATGAAGTGGCCCCTTGTTCTAGATTTTCTGGGGAAAAAATGCAACGTATAAAACATCGACCATTTGTTTTTCTATTAAAATGTGTCTTATTAATAGTGAGTTAACTCACTATTAAAATGTGTCTTATTAATAGTGAGTTAACTCAATGAAGTTATGATTGGGAATAATAATAATAATAATAATAATAATCTATACTAATAATAGCCTAGGGTCGTTACGACTGGACAGGATGACCGAACACCAGGAAGTGCATGGAGCACCTCTAGCTGATCAGCCAAATGCCAATCAGAATGTGAAAATACAGACCCAGGAGAAAGGGGAGCAGCCCCACCCGCCAGCGTCCTTGCACTCTGCCCACCAGGCACCCTCAGGACTTCCCTGGTGCAGAACCAGGTGCTCATGGGAAGCTTAAGGAGTGTCGCCAAGATTGTAAACACTCACTGTGCTGGGTGACATGGGAGGGGTGGCCTGCCAGGGGCCATGGACCCGGAAATCAGCTCTAGGCGCCACTTCGCACTGGCCCACCTAGATGCAGGGAGGCGTGCTCGGGGCCTCTCTCCACCCCAAGGACCGGGCAACGTGACTGAGAGTCCAGGCTCAGCACCCCTGAGAGCAGCAATCTGGAATGCCTGCACCTCTGGGTGAAGAGCCACACACAGCAGCGCTCAGCCGCCCACCCGGTGTATGCAGGGCTGGGAAGTGAAGCTCACAGGATGTGAACCAATGGCCTTTCATCCCTAGCTGCCGCCTTCGGGCCCCTGATCCAGCCCCTTAGAGTCCCCATTTGTTTGACCCTAAACCTGGAATAATGATGCCAGTCTTGCAAGTTATGAGAAAGGTTAGAGATAAGGGATGCAAAGAACCCAGAACAACGCATGTTTCTTGGTGGGAATGGAACACATGGAGCCCATGTACCCGAGCGAACAGCACAAACACTCGTTCTCCCCACACCATGTGCTGCGGCCTCTAAGTTCCTGCGGCCCTACCTCACTGGTGCCTGGCTCCAGGGAGACCACCTGCTCTGAATCCTAGCGGACAGCAACCACTGGCTGGGGTAGGCCAGTCTACTCTGTGCCTCACTGATTTACCTGCACAATCAGGTAGCAATGCTAGATGAGGGGCACTGAGAACAGCTCCCACGTGGCAGGGAGAGCGCCCTCCTCCTCATTCAGGACCACGTTCAAACCACTGCTAGGGCCAGCCTGGTCCTCACTCCTCAGTCACGCACTGAGCTGAGACCAGAGGATAGCTGTGCTCACAGCTGAGCTCTTCACACTCCCACCAAGTCCCAGAGACTGGCACCCGCCACCCGGAGACAGGCATCCAACACCCAGAGACTGGCACCCATGAGAGCCGAACTGTTCTCCTGGCTCTCCCACCATTGCATTCATTTGCCTAATATCTATTAAGAGCTTTAGAGGTTCACTCAGTAGAAAAGGAAAGCAACCCAAACTAAGCTAAACAAATAGTCACTGTATCCCCAGAAAAGCATCCTTTTAAACCTGCGCTCCCTTTCGGATGCTGCTGTCTGCGTGGAATTAGGTAAAATGTTCTCAGCGCCCTTCCATTGACCCCCTCAGGAAACATTTCTGGAGCCCACAGGGTGTCGGTCCCAACCCAGGCCCTATAGAAAAACATGGGGAGGGCCTCCCTGCCTCTGAGGAGCTCTCCCTGTGTTCAGAGCAGAGCCAAGGACAGGACAATACAGCTGTCCTATGTGCACCGAGATAAAAAGCAAACAGATGCAAACTATGTTTAACCTAAAACACAGTCCTGCTGGGACACCCCACAATTCCATGAGGACACCCCACACTCCCACAGAGACACCCCATGTGCTCCTCCTGCCAGACATCCACATTCCCACGGGGACATTCCATGTGCCCCCACCAGGACATCCCACGAGTTGCCACTGGATTAAAGTAAAAAACAATGGCAGCATACACACTCCCCGCTTCCAAGTCTAGAATTGGAATACATTCAGCTCTCCAGACACCATCTATAATAAAAGCATTATATGCTAATTAGACTGGACAGCCAAGCGACCTTTCAGACATCATTCTGGACATCCTTCCAGATGAAGCTGCAGCAGGGGCCGAGACAGGGGGGGTTAGGGGCGATCAGGCAGGCAGGTGAGTGAGTGATTAGGAGCCAGTGGTCCCAGATTGTAAGAGGGATGTCCAACTGCCAGCAGTCAGACATCCCCCAAGGGGTCCTAAATTGTGAGAACGTGCAGGCCGGGCTAAGGGACCCAAATCCTCTTCCCATCCCCGTGCACAAATTTCATGCACCAGGCTTCTAGTAATAATAATAATAATAAGAAGAAGAAGAATGGAAACTGCATGTTAATATGTTTACCCTAAGTGAGTCTAAAGCACACCAATATTTGAGAGCTCTAGTAGCTCTGTGGACACTGCCATAAGTTCTAACTACACCCTGAGTGTATCTACCTTGTCTCTTCTTCCTTTACCCATACAGAGCAGACTGCCTTCTCTTTCTGGATGGCTCTTACTAGTCTGTGAAGTCAACTCTAACATGCAAAGCAGATTTACTTGCCAAGGACAGAGCTCAGTGACCAAGAAAACCCATCATTTCTATAGCCACTTCTATTGCCCTTTCTTGGGGATATCCTTCTCTAATTGAAGAACCCAGGTATCTTAAGTATTCTGGTCTCTAGAAGCTTTCATAATTTGGGCTGTACCATAAAACTCTAAGTGAACTTAATTATGATGTAGGCAATGATCACACCATGGAAAAAAAGAAGTTCTTTGTATGTTTAAAACCATATACTCACATAGAATCCATTTTCAACATTTTTTAAATACTGTATATTTGCATTAATTCCAATAATATTTATCATGGATGCTTTATATGCTGGATACTATGATAGGTAATAAGGGGCTAAAAAATACTAAGGGTGAGTTCTTATATGTGGTCTGTATTTTCACATTCTGATTGGCATTTGGCTGATCAGCTTCCTAGAGAGTTGAGTTAAAAGGAAAGAAATAATTTATTCTTCAAATATTTAATGAGCACCAGGCACTGTGCTTGGTGCTAGGGACATAATATTAACCAAGACAAACATAGTTTTACCCTCTTGTGACTGGCAGTGTAATGGAGGATACATGTAATAAATAGGAAAATGAAGGTATAAGACAAATACATATTATGTAATTCATAAACTCAATGCAAACAGTGGTATGGTACTATTTCTAAGGGGTAGCATATATAATAAGTGGATGGATTCAAGATATATTTTGGAAGTGTAACCATATAGACTTGCTGATGGATTGTATGTGGGGTGATGAAAGATCAGAAATAATGAAAGCTGATTCCTAGATTTCTATCTTGAGCAACAGAGTGGATGGTGGTGCCATTTAGTCATATGAAACAGATAAGGCATATGATATTTTGGTGATAGCCTGAGGAACTAAAATCACTAAATTAGATATGCTTTAGTTGAAATTTTCTATGAGAAATTCAATAATATATTTGGATATGTTAGCATGAAATGCAGGAAAAGGCCAGAGCTAGAAATATAAAGTTGGGAGTCATCAGCATATATAAAGTAATTTTCATAGGTAGAAAATGTGGAAACAGAGATAAAAAGTGAGAAAGCCCTTGAAGATATGCTGAAACTCACTAGTGATATGAGAAATATAAGTTATAACAACAATGAGATAACTCAATGGTAAGTTTCTCTGCTATTGTTTAGAACTTTCTTCTCCCTTCCCATTTCATGGCCACCCTACCAAGGTTTTTATCTTTTAATTCTGGAGATAAATAATACATTGATTTGTATGGGGAGATGGTATCCTTCAACCAGTAAATAGGCAATAAAAATATGTTGTGCCTTAGTTTTCTCACGTGTGAAATGATGATTATTTTGCCTCCTTAATCTCTTTCCTGGCCTATACCAACAGGCTTCTAATTGATTTCCTTACCTGAAAGTTCTCTTCCATTCTACCCTCTGTTTTGTCAACATGATATTTCTAAAAATACAAATGATCAAGTCATGCCCTGAATTTAATATGTTGTGTGACTCAGTAGTGTCTTCAGAACCAATATCCTCAACCAGGAGTAAGGCACCATGATATTGGAAAAAGATTAGGGGTTTGGAGATTAGACAAATTAATTTGACCACTAACTGGCTGTATGACCTTAATGCAGGTTGTTGAACCTCTCTGGATTTAGTCTCTATACCTGTAAAACACAAGGTAAATATTCTTAACTTATAGAGTACTGGTTTTCACACTTTACTGTGTATTAGAATCCCCTGAAAAGCTTGTTAAAACACGAATTGCTGGGACCCATCCTTAGAGTTACCAGTTCTGTAGGTCTGGGATGGACTGAAGAATCTACATTTCTAATAAATTCCTAGATGATGGTGATGCTGCTGGTCCCAGGACCATACTTGCCAAACCACTATTGCAGGTTATTGTGAGGACTAGAGACGATGCATGTCAAGAGCCTCCCTGCTACTTCATCTATAAATGGAAGTTGCTATTGTTGCTTTTATGTCCCTTTGCTGTTTGGTTTCTACTTCTCCAGTTTCATTGCCCATCCCCAGCCTGCACACATCCTGTGTACCAACCACAGAAAACACTCACTGTTCCCTGAGCCTTCTGTGCAGTTTTTGCCCTTTGGGGCTTTTGCCTGTTCTTGTCTTTCTTTTAAGAATGTCACTACCCCTCTTCCCACCCACACCACAATCCCACTTTGGAAGAAACTCCTTCTGTTCAAGGCTCAGCTCAAATGCCCAGAAAAATTTTGTAACTCCTTCCCAGTTGGGATTATAATAGTCCCTCCTATCCATAGGGGATATATTCTAAGAAACCCAGTGGATACCTGAAACCACAGATGATATCAAACCCTGTATTTACTATGTTTTTTCATACATGTATATACCATGATAAAGTTTAATTTAAAAATTAGGCAGAGTAAGAGATTAACAACAATAACTAATGGTAAAATAGAACAATTATCATAATACTAGAGGCCTGGTGCATGAAATTCATGCATTGGGGGGGGGGGGGCGTCATCCCGGCCTGCACCCTCTCCAATCTGGGACCCCTCCCAGGGATTGGGCCTAAACAGGCGGTCAGACATCCCCCTTGCAATCTGGGACCGCTGGCTCCTTACTGCTCCCCTGCCTGCCTGATCGCCCCTAACCTCTCTGCCTGCCTTCCTGATTGCCCCTAAATGCCTTTGCCTGCTTGCCTGATCACCCCTAACTGCTCTCCCCTGCTGGCCTGATCGCCCCTAACTGCCTCTGCCCCTGCCACCGTGTCTTTGCTGGGAGGACGTCTGGAAGACATCCAGTCTATCTAGTCTAATTAGCATATGACCCATTTATTATTATAGACTAGAGGCCTGGTGCACAAAAACTTGTGCACTCGGGGGGGAGAGGGGTCCCTCAGCCCGGCCTGTGCCCTCTCACAGTCTGGGACCCCTTGGAAGATAACGACCTGCTGGCTTAGGCCTGCTCCTGGGTGGCAGAGGGCAGGTCCAATCCCTAGGTGCAGCCCCTGGTCGGGCTCAGAGCAGGGCCGATTGGGGAGTTGGGGCGCCGCCCCCTGTCATGCACAGAGCAGAGTCCATCAGGGGGGTTGGG
>NW_006284938.1:141636-145828 GCF_000327345.1 Myotis davidii
CCTCTTTTTTTTCTTTTTTTTTTAATTCTGGGCCAGCTTTAGCTCTGGCTCCAGCTCTGAGGCCTCTGCTGCTGAAAGCAGTTATCTGGTTTCTTTGGGTTCTATAATCGAAACACTGTTTCAACTCCAGCTCTGAGATCCCTGCTGGCTGAAAACAGGTTTCTGGGGTTTTGTTTAGCTTCTATATTTGTAACAATGTTTCAAACTGCAAGCTCAGAGGCCGGCAGGGGAAGGCAGGGAATGTTGGAGTCCTCCTTCACTGAAGCAAGCAAGCCTCATGTTTGCTTCAAGCTGCCTGGCTGCCAGCCGCCATCTTGGCTGGCAGTTAATTTGTGTATTGCCCTGATTAGGCAATGGGAAGGGTAGCAGATGTACGGCTAATTACCATGTTTCTCTTTTATTAGATAGGATACGGTAATAAAAGTTATGTGAATGTGGTCTCTCAAAATATCTCATTGTAAACATACCTCATTTGCAGTAAATGGTTCATTATAATTTGTTTTAGGGGATTCCTTGCTGAAGTATTTATATAGATTCAATGCGTTTGGGCACAACATGTTGCCCTCAATTGGAACACATCTTTGCTTCATGTTTTCCATGCACAAATTGAATGGTTTTCCGCCCCCATCTCAACTAAGCACTTATCATACACTGTGGCTGAACCTTTTTGCAGTTTGAGGTGCAACAACAAAACTAGCACAAATTTTTTTTCCTTCACAATTACACAGATGGATTTGTTCTTACCACAAATCTTAGAACTATTGGCATACTTTCTTTTTCTTTCCTTAATAAGTTAGAGTTCACCTTTTCCCTTAAAGGAAACACTTTATGGCTCCCCTTTGCCATATCTAAATTTCTAGCATCACTTCTCTTGCACTTTGGCACCATTATTAAGTAAAATAAGGGTTATTTAAGCATAGCACTCTGATAATATGACAATCAACCTGATAACCAAGACAGCTACTAAATGACTAATAGGTTGGTAGCTTATACAGTGTGGATACACTGGATGAATGGGTAATTCACATTCTGGGTGGGATGGAGTAGGACAACATGGGATTTCATCAAGCTACTCAGAGCGGTGCACACTTTAATATATATAATTTTATTTCAGGAATTTCCGTTTATTATTTTCAGACACAGCATGACCAAAGGTAACTGAAACCACAGAAGCCATGGGTAAGAGGTGGACTATTACAATTGGTCTTTCCTAACAACACTTCATCTATCTGTTTTGTTCATTTATTCATTCATTTTGTAAATATTTACTGAGTGTCACACATTTAATATGTGCCAGTCTTTGTGTTAGCTACTGGGAATAGTGTTGAACAAAAACAAATATTGTCCCTGCTCTCAAAGAACTCAATGGCCTAAAGAAGAAAAGCAATGTCACTCAAATAAACACAAATAAATGTAAAATTACAATAGTGAACAGCAATAAGGTGGTGGGGTCATGCTGCTTTATGCACCTATAACAGAGGAAGGTTCACAGAAGTTTAAAATGGGCCTTTTTCTACATAAATTGTTGAACTCTGTAGGGTTGGAATGGGGGAACAATAAAAAAATGACTTGGACTTGCATAGTGCCTTTATACAGTGAAACTATTTTTTGACTTGTTATAAAGATTATTTCATGAATTCTTATAATAGCATGATATGTAATCTCACAGCCAACACTTATTGATCATATACTATGTTCACACCAGTATTCTAGCTAGTATCAGAGGTGTAAAGGTAAACAAGACATTGCTCTTGCTCTCAAGTTGCTCACAGTCCAATCTGCCAGGTTGTATTGCACACAAAACTCAACCCACGCTATGATCTAAGATAAAACAAAGTCACCTACTTCACTTATTCCCCCACCAAATTTCAAACTTTGTGCAGATAGTGATATTTCCCCCACTTGTTCACCAGTGTTGCTCAGGATGAAGACCGGTACCAATATATAATGGACAGGAAATAGTGTCCTATATAATAAAAGGATAATATACAAATTGACCCTAACAGCAGAGCGACTGGGAATCACTGGCCACTATGACACACACTGACCACCAGGGGGCAGACACTCAATGCAGGAGCTGCCCCCTGGTGGTCAGTGTGCTCCCACAGGGGAGCTCTGCTCAGCCACAAGCCAGGATGATGGCTGCCAGCACAGCGGTGGTGGTGGGAGCCTCTCCTGCCTCCTCAGCAGCGCTAAGAATGTCCGACTGCAGCTAGGCCTGCTCCCCGCTGGCAAGTGGACTTCCCCCGAGGGCTCCTGGGCTGCCAGAGGGATGTCTGACTGCCAGCTTAGGCCCAATCCCCCGGGGAGTGGGCCTAAGCCAGCAGGTGGTCATCCCCCGAGGGGTCCCAGACTGTGAGAGGGCACAGGCCGGGCTGAGGGACCCTCCCGAGTGCACAAATTTTTGTGCACCAGGCCTCTAGTCTATTAGATAAATGAATACATCCACACTCTCACTGTCCATGTTCAGGGTTCTATCTTCATTCATCTAGACTTCACAACCTGGTCTTCCTGATTCTAGTGATACCACCTTCAATCTATCCACCATACCACAGCAAAACAAAAAACAAAACAAAACAAAACAAAACAAAACCATATAACTCTCCTTTCTAAAAACCTTTCAACTACTCCCTTTATGCTCTTGGGAAAGCTCATACATTTTATGTGGGCTATTAGGCACTTGGTGATCTGGTTATAATGTGTGTCTTCTGTCTCAGCTACTGTCCAGCACCAGCACTCCCATATGGTCCAACCAGAGTTGTAGTTCCTTAAATGTACTAGATTCTTTCTCACCTCGGAGCTCAACCCTTCCCTCTTGTTTTTGTTGGCCAGAGCTAAGGAATATAAGCTTAAACGCTTAATTTCCCTACTTTGGGATAAAGCTGCCAAATCATTCCTAATTTTCTTTGTTACATCCTCAGTTTTCAATCTGGGGATAGAAGGATGGAGTTATTTATTAATGTAAAAAAAATAAAGAGAATTCCAATGGCTTTATAATACCCCAAATACTTGTAGCTCCTAATTTAGCCATCTTATTCTGAAATTAATTTCAAATGAATATGTGATAGTTTGATGAATGAACACAAAGGTTTCTGCAGAAGGTGAGATAAGCAATAATGACCTGTCCTTAAAGGGAAACTCCCCTATTTTGTAAATAAATGGGGTCCAAGGGTATTGTCCCTTGTGGCTCTGTTAAGGACAGAGCATATCTCTGCATTTTAACTTTCTTAACTTACAAATGGAAAATCTATCTGTCTCTTTACCTACTGAGTGCTTCAGGATCACAAATGAGTCTTCCCATAAATTTAAAGCATAGTGTAGAAAGGCAAACATGAAGGCAATGGCTAGATAATGTGGTCACTACTCTAAGGAAAGTTCCAGTCTCAGGAATGTCTGCATCCTCTTCCTGCCATGTTGTTGACTGTTAACACCTGGCATTTTGGTGCCATATGAAGAAACTTCATTAAAATATTTTGGCACTTCTGCTTTTAATAGAACTAAGAAGCTTTTAGAAGAACTAAGAAGCCATGAAGCATCCAAAGAGGGCATAAAAATGAAACAATCCTCAGGATGGTTATGGAACTCTTTCAGACCCACAAAAAGTTTCACTTCAGTCTGCATTTCAGTTTGGAGTTGGAGTCCACATGATTTCCTTCACTTAAGGGAGCAGATCCATGCCTATTTTCTGACTATTAACTTCTTGGCTAAAATGGTCTATTGGCCTCCTTGAGGCAGACTTTGGCAATTCTAACAATGTCAGGCAACAGAAATTTCCATGTAGAGATGGTCCTCTGCTGTTCATTGCCCTTATCCTAAAAGTCAACATAGATCTCTGAGCAAACACTCTGTGGCCTGAAGCAGCCCTGGGAGATAATAACTGTATCCTAAAAAGAACTTCAGACACAAGTCAGTTTATCTTATAAAGGGTGTCCCAAAATTCACACAAGAAGTAATTTTGATAGAAAACACAGGTTTATAATTAAAAATTGTAAATTTTTCATTGATTCATAAAGTATACCGTATAGCACTGATGGCGAACCTATGATACGCGTGTCAGAGGTGACACGCAAACTCATTCTTTTGGTTGATTTTTCTTTGTTAAATGGCATTTAAATATATAAAGTAAATATCAAAAATATAAGTCTCTGTTTTACTATGGTTGCAAATATCAAAAAATTTCTATATGTGACAT
>NW_006284938.1:145877-155828 GCF_000327345.1 Myotis davidii
AAATGTGGCTGAATTTCGCTGATACAGAGCTCAATTTCCTTCTTCAAGGTGTGGGTGGTCGTGGGTTTGTTCGCATAAACCTTAGACTTCAAAAAACCCCAAAGAAAAAAGTCCAATGGCGTTATTATGGTTATTTGTGTGCCTATTTTCTCCACTAGCATATGAGCCTCTGTAAGGCAAAGATTCTGATCAATATGTTTTATTCTCCTCATCTAACTTCCCATTATCACCCCCACTCCACTCCCACCATTCACTCCCTGCTTCTGACACAGTGCCATAAAGGTTTTCATGAAATTTATTGAGTTAAAAATTATCTTATATCCATGTTAGTATGCTGGCCAACCTGCATTTGCTATAGAATAGAATGTAATATACTAACAGGTGATCTGGGCCCTCACTCTTATGGTGGATTAATATTGAATTTCCATGAATACTTCCCAAGGCACAGGCCCTGAGTAGGGAGGCTTCCAAATAACAAAATTATACTTTTTTTCCTTTAAAACTTCCATTTCATTTATTTATTGAAAAATATTAAGTTACTATTTTTTAAACTTTCCTTTAATGATGATAAAAATGGCAGCCATGTTGTTAATGAAATATCATAATGCAGCATTTTTCTACTCTAAATCTTATTTATGAAGTCAACTCATCTGATAAAAGAAATGGCTCCTGCCATTTCCCTTTTCCTGCTAGTGACACATAAGTTCCTAGAAAATCTAGGCAAGACTTAGAGCATAGAATGTACTAAGATTGTAAATTATGCCACAGCCAATAAGGAGAAGCAAAAGAAGCCCTGGACACTGAATTCTGGTAAGCTCCTGGCAGCTGAAATGAATTATATTCTCTTCTCTGTTTCTTAGAAAGAGATTATAATTATGAAGGGGCAAGCCATAACATTTGAATGCTCAGATAACTATATCTTTGACTAGAATCCATCCTGTCAGTATGTAGGCTTGCAGCCTGGTTAGATAATAAGGTTCTAGAGAGTCCCAATCAAGAAGCATTTTGGAAGTTGAACTTGGCAGATCCCTGGAAGGGTAGTGTGAGTAATTCTCCTCTGAACTATTTATTGTTGCTCTGGATACCAAAGGCTATCAGTAAAAATGAGTACAGAAATGCATTTCTAAATCAGAAAGTTGAGAAATTGTCAACTCAGGTCCTTCTGGGTCCCTTTAAAATAATCATTTTTCAGCCTTCTAGTCCATCCTGCTAAAAACCTTGTAGTGATCCTTGAATCTTTTCACACTCCAAATCCAAACCATCAAGGAATGTTATTGGCTTTTACCCTCAAAACATGTCCAAAATCTGACCAATTCTAACTCGTTGCTTTCTTGCATCAATGGGTTTATACTTTTCATCAAAATTAGAAATGTTTTAAATTATTACTTCATCAAATATTTTTTTCTGTTTCCAATATTCTCCTTTGGAAACTCCAATTAAACACATACATGCAGCTTGAAGTTGTCACAAGGTTCATTGATGTTCTGTTTATTTTGGAGGTAGATTTCTTCTTTGCTCTATGTTTTTTTGATAATTTCTATCTCTTTGTCTAACTAATTTGTTAATCTTTGGTCATGCAATGTTGAATCTGATGCTAATCCTAATCCAGAATCTGTTTCATTTCAGACTTCATCATTTTCATGTGTAGAATTTCAATTTGAGTCTTTTTTTATATCTTCTATGTCCCTATTTAACATACTAAATCTTTTCTCTAGCTTCTTGAATATATGAAATAGTTTTTTAAATATATTTTTATTGATTTCAGAGAAGAAGGGAGAAGGAGAGTGATATAGAATCATCAATGATGAGAGAAAATCATTGATCAGCTGCTTCCTGCATACTCCACTCTGGAGATCAGCCTGTAACTGAGGCCTATGCCCTGACCTGGAATTGAACCATTACCTCTGCTGAGCCTTGCCAACAGGGCTGGAATACAGTTTTAATGTACTTAACTGTTAAATCTATCATTTGTGTTAATTCTGGGTCAATTTTAATTGATTGACCTTTCTTCACATTATAGGTAGTATTTTTCTCCCTTTCATGTCAGATAATTTTTGCTGGAATGCCAAACTTGGAGACTTTTTATTTTCTACTTTGTAGGGTATTGTATATATTTTTTGTTTTCCTGTAGATATTCTTGAACTTTATACTAACTGCATTGCAGCTTTTGGCGGGGACAATGGGGCTAAATCTGTGGCCTAGTCTATGATACCCTTCACCTTTTATACTAGATAACTAGTGTTAGTATGAATTTTGGTGCTTTCTTAGAAACAGCTATCAACAAACTATCCTGTGAAATCTCCTTTGAACTAAAATACTCCTAATGTTCCTTTGTTTAACATTTTGGCATTAATATATTTATCTCCTTTGAGTTTCAAGTTCTTTATCCTTTTCATTGTGAACATTTAGGATATCATTGAAAAATAAAAACTGGGTGTGAATATATTAACACAAAGAACATGATTATAAGTAGAATTTTCTAAATTTCTAGAGAAATTTTACTCTACTTGTTTCTGAGGCATCCTATATAATAAAAGCCTAATATGCTAAGTGTCCGGTCATCTGGTCAGCTGTTCAACCAGTCAAGGCATAATATGCAAGTGATATGCTAAGGCCACTCAACTGCTCGCTATAATGTGCACTGACCACCAGGAGGCAGACATTCTGACTGGTAAGTTAGCTTGCTGCTGGGGTTCGGCAGATTGGGACTGAGCGAGATGGACCAGACAGGCCCTGGAGTCCTCCTGCGGTCCCTCACCGGCCCCGATTATGCAACAGTGGGGTCCCTCAGCCTGGCCTGCATCCTCTCATAATCCAGGACCCCTCAGGTGATGTCAGAGAACTGGTTTTGGCCCGATCCTGCAGGCCAGGCAGAGGGATCCCTACCGGTGCATGAATTCATGCACTGGTCCTCTAGTCTATAATATATCAAATCAGTATTTAGTAAGGATTGCACCTTAAATATATGTCGCCTTAACTGGTTTGGCTCAGTGGATAGAGCATCGGCCTGTGGACTGAAGGATCCCAGGTTCGATTCCGGTCAAGGGCATATATCTTGGTTATGGGCACATCCCCAGTGGGGGGTGTGCAGGAGGCAGTTTATTGAGGTTTCTCTCTTTTTGATGTTTCTAATTCTCTATCCCTCTTCCTTCCACTCTGTAAAAAAATCAATAAAATATATTTTTAAAAAATATATGTCATTTTCAAGTAGATACAGATCATATTTGTTAGTGGAGGACTAAATGATGACAAATGGAATGAATCCATAGCATTTCCTGAATCCAGACTATTGAAATCTTCTCTAATATGTAAAGAAATAGGTGGCACAAATGTATTCCCTCTCAAAATGCTTTTGTTGTATAATTCCTATGTAGGCAAAAAGAAAGATAGATGGTAGTTAATACTTTTTGTAAATGGGAACAGCATTTAGAGCCTGCTGAGGAGAAATTGTCTATGAAGATCATACTTCTGAATGAAAACAGGATTTCCTGTGTGGTTTAATTCAATGAGCAATTATGGTAAAACATTATTAATTCAGATATTCTCATTTTCAATATATGATCTTTTAGACACAGTGGACTAAAGCTTACTTTTGTCTAGCAAATTTCTTCTTCAGGACTTTATAGATAATTTTTGCCACTGCCATTTGTTTGGTCATTATCCATAATTTTGTCTTATTAGGCCCCCATCCTTCTTAATCCTATTCTGCTTGTCATCATCCTAGCTACTTATCCCTTCACACAGTTCATTTGTGGCTCATTTTTATCATCTTGATCACAAAGTAAAGTCTTCAGGAGCCACCTTGATAATAATCCTTTAGAAGTGTAGGGTATTTTTCACTTTACAAAGACTTTTCTTTTTCATTTCATCTGATCATTCCAAGAGGTTATTTTTCTCCCCATGTTATAGATATGAACATTGAAATTTAGTGTGGTAGTCATTATTATTGCTCATGAAATGTTTTCTTTCACTTCTCTCCCCTCCCATGCAAATGCTAGGATGGCACTTTCTGGCTTCTTTTTTGGTTTTGTGGAGCTAAATAACAGGAACTCACCTATGAATACTTATTGGAATGACATACACTATTTCTGGGCTGAGCATTTAGTTCTTAATGTCATACCTCCCAGAGCCTTTTCTCTTTGCCACAATGACTGGCAATGCCCAGGACAGTTGCTACTAATAATAGTATGAACTATTAGAATTTGGGGTTTGTAGGTTATTGTAGGCATCCTGACTGCTACACTATGTAATAAATATAAACTTGACTATAACCCAAGCCTGCTTAACCATCCCGCTTTCCACTACACTTGTGTTGCCAAAAAGCAAAAATAGCTTTCAGATAAGAGTTAAGCAGTTTTCTGTTTAATTTTGTTTTTCCAAGTCTCTAACTACAAAGATGCATTGTGAATCTCTAGTAAGCAAATGGTATGCAAAATTTTCCACAATTTTTTGTCCATAAAAACCTAGCTTTTCTTGCATAAAAATTTGCATGACTTGTGTTGTTCAGAACACACTTTGGGAAGCATTGCACTAGATGACCTTTGCTACTGTCCATATACTGTTCTTTATCTTCCTGAGGTTAAGAGTTTTGATTAGAGATGTGGTTATGTAAATTTGGTAGATGTCTAAAGTAGCATTAGGATAATATTGCAGATCATATACCAGCAAGATAATCCAAGCTAGGAAGGGTGGTGGCGGGAAGGGGGGGGAATATCTAAAGGAGCAAGAGCAATACAAACTGTGGGTACAAACATAGTGCCAACAGTGAAGGAGGGGAGAAGGTATCCAAGAGAGAGGTGCAGATAATTAACAGTAAAATGAACACCCAAAGGATGTGGTTGGTGGAAGAACACATAGATAAGACAGAATGACAATCAGGCAGAAAGCATGGGAAAGGCAGGGTCAGAGACAGCCTTAAAAATAGCTAGTACATCAATAGGAAATCTCTCAGAAAACTCATGGTTAGGTACTTTGATTAGCATTTTACACATTTCATCACTTAAGCCTTCAGGTATTATTATCATCTCTACTTCACAGATGAGGAACTTAGGCAAGTTGCCCAGACATTAGGGGAGCAAATCAGGATTTACATTCATATCAGTCTAATTTCAGTACCAGGTGTTTAGTTACTCTCCCCTACTGCTTTCCTATAGTTCATGAAGTCCAGTTCTTACCAAAAATACTTCTTGCTACATTGGATTTCCTCATTACCAGCCTAATGGTGGAATCTTAGTGTATTAGCAACAGAGACACCAGAGCATTAGATGTATAAGATAAAATATAGAGGACTTTTATGTTTCTGTAACCAAGTATTTTAGTTTTCTTCTCACAATTCAGTCTTACAGATAAATCATCTTGTGAAATGGTGGTAGTCAGTAAGCAATACTTTCAAAAAGTCTTGATAAATAGAATAACTTTCTAACTTAAGGTGTCATAATTTTGATGTCAAAGAGAAACTTCAGTGTGGTTTATGACAGCAACAGAAATTGGTTACAAACTGATATCTCTTCTGTTAGTTTTGGTCATTTGTAACTGGAGTAATAAGTTTTAAATTACTAAGCATCTAAAAGAAGATTACTGACTTCTTCACATTCAAAAAATCTCTTTTGATTCTTATATTGCTAAAAGGTTGGATTTGGACCATTTAGCTTTCCCCTGACATTTAGTTTCTGTGATTAAGTACACAGAAATTGAAAGACATGAGTCATAAACTTTAAAACAACAAGGCCTCTGATTCATCTGTAATTTGTTGAGTAGATGAGTCAGGGTAATGGTTAACTTCAGTGGCCACTGACACTTTTCCCTTTCATTACT
This sequence comes from Myotis davidii, assembly GCF_000327345.1. NCBI lineage: Eukaryota > Metazoa > Chordata > Mammalia > Chiroptera > Vespertilionidae > Myotis > Myotis davidii. The sequence continues at coordinate 151,692 of NW_006284938.1, forward strand.
ACTTATCCATATCCAAAATTGGTAGTGAGATACAATTTTGTACTTTTTGATTCTTAGACTTTGCTGTGGTTTGGTTAGCTTTTTAAAAATTTTTTGGTTGTCTTTCCAGGGCTGAAAATAAAACTATAACAAGGGCATCGATTTACTCAAAGAGTTCAATTACTTGGTATTTAATGATGAAGTACTTAGAGATTGTTAAAAATTCATACAGCCTTGTATTTTTAGTGGTACAGGTTTAGAAGTCACTAAGAAACAACATGACTAGCTTAGGTAATTAATATTTGGCTTAAAAATAAAAATAATTGCAATTATGAACAGTGTGACACATGGTCAATTGTCTATCACATTTTCTCAAGTGAACTCCACAATTCAAATGGACTTATTATGAAATAGGCCATTCATTTCTTCATTCAACAAGCATTTGTTATTAATTATTAGTTGTCAAAAACTGTTCCAGAGACTTTCAAGGACACATAGATAAGCAAAATCCTTCCTGGTCCTCAAAGAGCTTATAATCTAATGGAAGAGTTAATAGCTTTGCACACAAAATACCATTTAATGAAAGATAAATGTTGAAAATGAGTTATATAAGTAAAGTACCAAAGTAATTCATGGAAAAGATATCTTACTTTTATGGGAGAGGTAATTAGAAAAAGCTTCATCTATAATAATAAAAGCATAATATGCTATTTAGACTGGACATCCTTCTGGATGAAGCCATGGCTGCGAGGGAAGCCCAGGTCCCAGGTGTTGGAGGGAAGCCAGGGTCCTGGGTGCCAGAGGGAAGCCAGTGCCAGCAGCCAGGGGAAGAAAGGCCTACTCTTGCACAAATTTCATGCATTGGGCCTCTAGTATAATATATAGGATTCTTAAAACATTAATGGACAGAGAAAGCATGATCAGAAAGTCAAATGTCATGAAAGATAAGGAACATTCAGGAATTTGAATTAAGATATTTTAACAACCACAAATAGTGTAGGGCGGTGCCTCCAAATCTATCATTTGCGAGAATCATCTGAAGATCTTGTTTAAATGCAGATTCTTCTTTTGGTTGGTTGTGGATGGGGTATACAATTCTGTATTTCTAACCTCCCAAGTGATACCCATGCTGTTGATCCATGGACCACATTTTGATTATCATAGTCCTAGGGCATGACTCTAGGAGTCAAATACCAAGGTGTGCTTATAGCCAACAGTATGATACAGACCATAGGGGCTGCAGGATTTTGAAGGTGAGGTCAATGAGTACTGGAATAGTTAGAGAATGTTTCATAGAAGAAGTAGAGCTGGAAGTAGGATGTGAGTGGTTGTTTTGGGGTTTCACAAATGGTATATTTGCTAATGCTTAGTACTACTATATTATAGGAGGAAACACCAAGAGTCAACTAGATTTAAAGTATTTAAGATAAAGAGAATGTCATATTGATATTTGGAAGGCAATCATTTCAGCCTTGGAGGATGATGAAATTTTCCAAGGAGAAATCTCAAGCAGTTTTTAAAATTTTCTGAAGGATCAAGGATGTCTTTGAAATCTGATGAACATTGTGGACTCTTTCACCCAAACGAATGCACAGATGCACATACAATTTGGCATAAACATACAGAAGTTTCCTGGAACTCTCTGAAGCTTGTCCATTTATTCCTAAGTTTAGAAACTCTTGCTTCTAAAGAGTAAAATAAAAAGAATCTAAATACTTCGGTGTACTTTAATTCTAGGATCAATAGGAAGAAAGTTGAGGAAGCTCACGTCAGTAAATTAGGGTGTGAGCTTGTCAAAAGAGGATAGTGTCTAGAGTTGGCAACTTGAGAAAATGTGGGAATTGGCCATTGTGAACATAGAAAGTACACAAAAAATGAAATTAAGATCTCCAATCAATATTTGATATAATACTAATGATGAAATATATGATGCTTTTGAGTTTTCAGTATTTTTCTGTGCCAAGTGTTTCCCAAGGATTGACCAAATATACCTGACATGACCAGTTGCAGGGCTAAATTCTTGTAACAAAATGCTGGGCATTCCGTTTAATAAAAGATAAATGTGGAAAAAATGAATTGTATAAGTAAAGTACCAAAGTAATTCAAGGAAGAGAGAACTTACTTTGGGAGGGGGGTAAGTAGAAAAAGCTTCATAGAATATATAGGGTTCTAAAAAGCATTAACGGACATGATCAAAAAGTCAAATATTAAGTTACAATCTTCTCATGTTATTGTAAGCCTGTTTTCTGTAAACAACTTTCCAATAGTGATTACTTTGTCTATCTAGCCAAATTCTTCCTGTGGAGAGGTAGTTCTGTCTATATAGCTGATCCATTAGAGACACAGCCATTGACAGTGAAATAAATTGAATACTACAACTAGCGTACTTAATTCACTTAATTGAAACTACTTGTATATTCATGCATATGAGATATAATTTCATACTTACATCTGAATACAAACCAAGAGTATCAGATAGCTTAAGCAGTAGAAATTTGGGATATATAATGGTTATTGGCATACTATTCAGTATAGTGATAACAGTCCAACTTGAAATATATTGAGCACAGGCAAATTTTGGTTTCTTCTGCTTCCTGGTTAAGAGTCTAAAGTTCTTGCCAAAACCGGTTTGGCTCAGTGGATAGAGCGTCAGCCTGCGGACTGAAAGGTCCCAGGTTCGATTCCGGTCAAGGGCATGTACCTGGGTTGCGGGCACATTCCCAGTGGGAGATGTGCAGGAGGCAGCTGATCGATGTTTCTCTCTCATCGATGTTTCTAACTCTCTATCTCTCTCCCTTCCTCTCTGTGAAAAATCAATAAAATATATTTTTTAAAAAAAAGAGTCTAAAGTTCTTGAGGGGGGAGTTATATGGATCAGGAGAAACAGAGACTGATCTAGGCCAACATGGTGAGGCACACACACATTTTGCAGACAAAATATGTTATGTGTGTCTGCCAAAATTGTGAATGTATTTGTAAGATTGAGTGAAATGTAACAATAGCCTCTAGTGTAGACAGTCTGAAATCATCCATCCCGTTTTTATCAGCTCTTGTATGCAGCACCCACAGAAATCGCATGCATAAATCCTCTAGCACAGGGCCTGGTATGCACCATAGACTTTAAAGAAGGGCATTTCTCCTTTCTCCTTCTTAATTAGTGATTTCAGGAAGGAAATGCTACTGTTTTGATAATGGCCCAGTGAATCTAGCTTTAGCTAGTAAGGCGTCTACCCATGGTAAAAGTTTAATTTTAATTCATAAATATATTTTTAAACCTCCATATGAATTTTGTCGGCATTTGTCCACATTACAAAATGAAACACCAGATGATACATTTTGACACTGCATTTAATCTCCATTTGAGAGACAGAGAATTATAATGGGGAGTTGGTAGAGGTATGTATCTGCATTTTGAGTTGATTGTAGCATTCTGTTCCTCTTTGAAGCTCTAAAAGTCATCGCTTCTCCTAAGCTGTGAGAAAATGGCTGGGCTCTCCATAATGCTAATACTTTACCATCATCAATTCATCCAGGACCCAAGAGCACAATAATAAGTTACCTATGGCATTATAACAAAATAACCAAAATGGAGAGCTATAAAAATTGGGATCACAGCCTATAACAACTTCGCTGTGATGTGTAATATAAGCACAACACTATGTCTATCAAAAAAATTTGCTAAAAACCTAATTTCCATTCTGGGGTTATTCTAGGAAGAGAAGGACATAAAACCCAAGGCTTCAAAAAGGGCATAGACCCCAAACCCTTGGAAATCACAAATGCCACACAGGCCCAGTGGTACACACATACAGAGAGCAGAAGAAATATTCTGGTCCACTTGTGACCATCCAGTCAAGCATATGGCAGGTAGGATTTCCTCATTTGGTGTCTTCCCTCATTTTTGGTATCTCACAATCAATTGACTATTTTGGGGGGATACTATATACAGGGACTCAGGTTTGTATCTGTGTGATCTATTCAACTGATCAGACTCAGAAAAGATAGCACAGAGGCCTATTATAACTCACCTTCCCTTCTCTAGAATTGTCTAGGCTTATGACTAAATATTAAGGGGTGGTAATGGAGACATTAGTTCAATTTTTTATTTAATTGAAAGACAAACAAAAGATGGTGGCTGGCAGGATGGCAGTGAGGGAG